>NW_028270191.1:600000-800000 GCF_037043375.1 Chiloscyllium plagiosum | reverse complement strand
ACTCTCTCAATATATATATATGTATATGTATGCCTGCCACTCTCTCTCTCTCTCTTCACCTGCCTACCTCTCTTTCTCCCTCTCTTCTTCCCTCTCTGCCTGCCTCTCTCTCTCTTTTTATTTCTCTCTAGTTGCCGGCCACACTCTCTGTACACCTGCGGTCCACTCTCTTTCTCTGCCTCTCTCTGTATATCTCTCTCTCTCTTTCCCCCCCCCGCCTCTCTCTCACTCTACCTGCCTGCACACACCCTCTCTCTCTCTCTCTCTCTCTACCTGACTGCCCCCCACCTCTCTCTCTCTGTATCTTCCTGCCTGCCACTTTCTGCCTCTCTCCATACATGCCTGCCACACTCTCTCTCTACCTGCCTACCTCGCGCTCTTTCTCTCATTCTCTACCTGCCTGTCTCTCTCTCTCTCCATACATGTCTGCCTCTCTCTTTGTCTCTCCCTGCCCACCACTATCTCTCTCATTCTCTACCTGCCTGACTCTCTCTCGCAGTTTCTCATTCTCTATGTGCCTGTCACTCTCTCTTTAACTGCATGCCTCTCTCTCCATGACTGCCACACTCTCTCTACCTGCCTGCCTTTCTCTCTCTCTCCATACATGCCTGCCTCTCTTTCTGTCTACCTGCCTGCCATTCTCTCTCTCACGCTACCTGTCTACCTCTCTCTCTCTTTCTCTCTCTTTCTCTCTCTTTCTCTCTCTCTCGCTTACTCTCTCTACCTACCTGCCAGCCTCTCTCTATCTCTATCTCTCTGAGTGCCTACCACTCTCTTTGAGGAGAAAGTGAGGTCTGCAGATGCTGGAGATCAGAGCTGAAAATGTGTTGCTGGAAAAGCGCAGCAGGTCAGGCAGCATCCAGGGAACAGGAGAATCGACGTTTCGGGCATAAGCCCATCTTCAGGAATGAGGAAAGTTTGTCCAGCAGGCTAAGATAAAAGGTAGGGAGGAGGGACCTGGGGGAGGGACGTCAGAAATGCGATAGGTGGAAAGAGGTCAAGGTGAGGGTGACAGGTCAGACTGGGGTGGGGGCGGAGAGGTCAGGAAGAAGATTGCAGATTAGGAAGGCGGTGCTGAATTCGATGGATTTGACTGAGACAAGGTGGGGGGAGGGGAAATGAGGAAACTGGTGAAATCCGAGTTCATCCCTTGTGGTTGGAGGGTTCCTAGGCGGAAGATGAGGCGCTCTTCCTCCAAACGTCGTGTTGTTGTGGTCTGGCGATGGAGGAGTCCAAAGACCTGCATATCCTTGGTGGAGTGGGAGGGGGAGTTGAAACGTTGAGCCACAGGGTGGTTGGGTTGGTTGGTCCGGGTGTCTCAGAGGTGTTCTCTGAAACGCTCCGCAAGTAGGCGGCCTGTCTCCCCAATATAGAGGAGGCCACATCGGGTGCAGCGGATGCAATAGATAATGTGTGTGGAGGTGCAGGTGAATCTGTGGCGGATATGGAAGTTTCCTTTGGGGCCTTGGAGGGAGGTGAGGGGGGAGGTGTGGGCGCAAGTCTTGCACCTCCTGCGGTTGCAGGGGAAGGTGCCGGGAGTGGAGGTTGGGTTGGTGGGGGGTGTGGATCTGACGAGGGAGTCACGGAGGGAGTGGTCTTTACGGAATGTTGATAGGGGAGGGGAGGGAAATATATCCCTGGTGGTGGGGTCCGTTTGGAGGTGGCGGAAATGACGGCGGATGATGCGCTGTACATGGAGGTTGGTGGGATGGTAGGTGAGGACCAGTGGGGTTCTGTTCTGGTGGCGGTTGGAGGGGCGGGGCTCAAGGGAGGAGGAGCGGGAAGTGGAAGAGATGCGGTGGAGGGCATCGTCGACCACGTCGGGGGGGAAATTGCGGTCCTTGAAGAAGGAGGCCATCTGGGTTGTACGTTTTTGGAACTGGTCCTCCTGGGAGCAGATGCGGCGGAGACGAAGGAATTGGGAGAATGGGATGGCGTTTTTACAGGGGGCAGGGTGGGAGGAGGTGTAGTCCAGGTAGCTGTGGGAGTCGGTCGGTTTGTAGTAGATGTCCGTGTTGATTCGGTCACCTGAGATACCTCCCTCTCTCTTCCTGCCTGCCACAGTCTCTCATTCTCTACCTGCCTACTTCTCTGTTTCTCTCTCTGTTTCTACCTGCTTGCCACTCTTTCTCTCTCTCTCTCTCTCTTTCTCTTTCCACACATGCCTGCCTCTCTCTCTTTACCTGTCTGTCTCTCACACTCTCTCTACATGTCTGCCTGCCTCTCTCTCTGATTCTCTACCTGCCTGCCACTCTCTAACTCTACTTGCCTGCATTCACTCTCTGTGTGTGTCTACCTCTCTCTCTCTCTCTCGCTACCTGTCTGCCGCTCCCTCTCTCTCTTTCTACATGCCTGCCACTTTGGCTCTCTCTCTGGTCTAACTGCCTGCCAGCTCTCTCCCTACCTGCCTGCCACTCGCTCGCTCTCTCTGCCTGCCTCTCTCCCTCTCTCCCTCTATATAAATGTTAATGTGTCGGAGAAATTAGCCCAATGAAGCCGAGATCACAAAACCCAGATCGAAGTGAGAGTAACATTCCGTTTATGAACACAGCGATATCATGGAAGAGAATCTGACCCAAGTGAAGCAGCACAGACCGTCTGTTCAGGTATCCCTGAGCTGAAAATCAAGCCAGTTTTTATAGGAATATAGTACGATGATGCTCATTAAAAACAGGGAAAATAAAATGGCCTTGATTGTCAAGGAATCAAGTTCCGATGGTGATCACCACAAAGCAGTTCTCAGAAGAACGTCCTGAATGTGGATCCAATGAAGCATCCTGACAGCATCAATCAGTTCCTAATGGGATTCGGAGATTCCAGCTCACTTTGAGGGGAGGTGAGATTGTCCCTTTTCCTGGCAGTCAGGCGTTTCCATTGTCACTCTCCCGTGAGAGGGGTATTCTGGTGCCTCTCTGTCTGACCTGTCGTTTGGTAGCACTGAGGTAGGAGACTGCCCTTAGGGCTTTAGGACAGCTGTGGGTATCGGGTCCAGGAAGCTTATTGTCAGTTTGCCTAGTCTGCGAGGGACTATGGTCAAGTCTGGTTTCCCTTGTTAGTCTGTTTGGTCAATGCTGAAGCATTCTGGGTGTTCCTTGTATGATTTGGAAAGACTTGATTTTCTGTGTTGGGTGGCCGTGCTGTGGGTAAGCAAGCTGGCAGATCTTTACCCACATTGACCCAGCAGACTCAGCTTTCCAATCAGGAATGATCATGTTAAATGCAGAACTAAGTCACGAACAGTGAAGGGGGCTGGTTGGGGGAGAATCTGGTTAACGTGCAGCGTTCTAAGGGGCATGGAAAACTTTATCCCCTCGTTAATTGTTAATAATCAGGGGTTACAGTTTAATACAAGGAGCAGGACAGTTAGAGGGGATTTGCATAAAAATCTTTCACCCAGGAGGGAGAGACAGGAACCCTCTTTCAGAAAAAGTCGTCTCCAGTGTGATTAAATTGCAATGGTGAGGGAATTGCATGCACTGCAGATAAATCTTTTCAAAATCCTACATTCCTATTAGAAACAAAATAGAGTTCCATGGAAATGGCAGTGACTCCTCATTTCAAAACTTTCAACCAGAGAAAGGTTACCTGTGAAAATCACAGCATTAACAAACAGACTTTGTGGGGGAAAAGAGTTGGCAACTCAAAAATTCTCATTCATTTTTTTTTCCTGAGTTGACCTTTTTAGTTCACTGGCTGCCAACTTTTGACAGGCTCGATCTGGTTATTGGCACCAAAGGAAAGCTTAGAAGGAGTAGGTTTGTGACTGGGATATTTGAGTGGGGGAAGCAGCTTTTGGTGGAGAAGAGGTGAGACAATAATCATTTAAGTCCATTGCATCCCTCGGATAAATGAATGCGAAATTGCATTATCTGACAGACCAGATGGTCAGGCCCAGCAACATTTAAAGCATCATTCAAGGGAAAGCATTAGAGCTCTATTCCTGATGAAGGGCTTTTGCGCGAAACATGGATTTTCCTGCACCTCGGATGCTGCCTGACCTGTTGTGCTTTTCCAGGACCACTCTAACCAAAATACAAATCAGACAATTGAGTCTAATTTTATGAATCACATTTTATCAAAAGTAAAGCTTTTACTACTGAGTTAACTAATCTCAGCTGGAATATTTGCTTGGCCCTACGGAAGGCAGGGAGAAAAACAGAACAAATCAAAGTCTTCCACAGGCATAAATGTGTATTTCAGGAGGGCAGGAAGCCTGTGGGTGTTTGTTATTAGATTTCAAAACCACTTCTGCTTGCGGAGGGAGGCCAGGGTGGTGGAGAGTGATCATAGAGATGTGCAGCATGAAAACAGACCCTTCGGTCCAACCTGTCCATGCCGACCAGATATCCCAACCCAATCTCGTCCCACTTGCCAGCAACCAGCCCATATCTCTCCAAACCCTTCCTATTCATATACCCATCCAAATTCCACTTAAATGTTGCAATTGTACCAGCGTCCACCACTTCCTCTGGCAGTTCATTCCATACACGTACCACCCTCTGCGTGAAAATGTTGGCCCTCCGGTCTCTTTTATGTCTTTCCCCTTTCACCCTAAACCTATGCCCTCTAGTTCTGGACTCCCCCACCCCAGGGAAAAGACTTTGTCTATTTATCCTATCCATGCCCCTCATGATTTTGTAAACCTCTATAAGGTCACCCCTCGACCTCCAACACGCCAGGGAAAACAGCCCCAGCGTGTTCAGCCTTTCCCTATTTTTGAATTCATGTACCGCTGGACATCGGAATGCATCTGGGAAAATTAAGAAACAGTGAATTTCACAACTAATCTTGGAGGAACCTGTTTGGGCGAAGTTCACAACACAGAATCAGATAAGTTAATTGTTGTTTTAAGTCTGTCCAATAGAAAGGCTGCAGTAGTGAGTAGAGTGGGTTCTTTCCTTGATTATATGTTTTTGGAGATGAGACTTTTGATTAAATTTAAAATATATGCCATAACTATTAATTGAACCTGGGGCAGTGTTTTGTAGAGGAATAAGACAGTGTTATTTTCTGGGTCTGTAGATTGTGAAGGAGCAAAAATGGCCTTTGCAGTGATATGTACTTCTTGTCAGATGTGGGAGTTTAAAGAGAGTTTAAGGGTTACTGCGGATTATATCTGCCATAAATGCTGTTGGATGCGAATCTTATCAGAATGAATGGATCGGTTGGAGATACGGTTAGAAATAATGAGGAATTTGCAACAGCAACAGTATGTGATGGATGGCAGTTATAGGAAGGGGGGAAAGTTTCAGATATAGTCACATAGGTGGGTTAACTCCAGGAAGGGTAAGAGAGGTACGGGCAGGAGTCTTTTGTGGATATACCCATTTCAAACAGGTATGCTGTTTTGGAAAATGTAGGGGTTGATGGATTCTCAGGAGAACGTAGCATGAACAGCCAAGTTTCTGGTATTGAGACTGGCTCTAAGAGATCAATTGTGTTAGGGGTACGTCGGCTTCCAAGAGATCAATTGTGTTAGGGGGTTCTGTAGTCTGAGGTACAGACAGACTTTTCTGTGGCCAGCAGCGAAAAAGCAGAATGGTGTGTTGCTTTCCTGGTGCCAGGATCAAGGATGTCTCAGAGAGTGTGCAGAATGTTCTCACAGGGGAGAGGGGCCAGCAAGAGGTCATTGTCCACATTGGAACCAACGACATTGGAAGGGAAAAGATTGAGACTCTGAAGGGAAATTAGAGAGAGTTAGGCAGAAATTTAAAAAAGAGGTCCTCGAGGGTAGTAATATCTGGATTACTCTCAGTGCTACAAGCTAGTGAGGGCAGGAATAGGAGGGTCGAGGAGATGAATGCATGGCTGAGGAGCTGGTGTATGGGAGAAGGATTCACGTTTTTGGATCATTGGAATCTCTTTTGGGGTAGAAGTGACCTATACAAGAAGGACGGATTGCACCTAAATTGGAAGGGGACTAATGCACTGGCAGCGAGATTTGCTCGGGAGGATTTAAACGAGTAAGATGGTGGGGTGGGACCCAAGGAGATAGTGAGGAAAGAGATCAATCTGGGACTGTTACAGTTGAGAACAGAAGCGAGTCAAACAGTCAGGACAGGCAGGGGCAAGGTAGGACTAATAAATGAAACTGCATTTATTTCAATGCGAGGGGCCTAACAGGGAAAGCAGATGAACTCAGGGCATGGTTAGGAACATGGGACTGGGATATCATAGCAATTACAAAAACAGGGCTCAGAGATGGGAAGGACTGCAGCTTAATGTTCCAGGATACAAATGCTACAGGAAGGATAGAAAGGGAGGCAAGGGAGGAGGGGGAGTGGCGTTTTTGATAAGGGATAGCTTTACAGCTGTGCTGAGGGAGGATATTCCCAGAAATACATCCAGGGAAGTTATTTGGGTGGAACTGAGAAATAAAAAAGGGATGATCACCTTATTGGGATTGTATTATAGACCCCCAAATAGTCAGAGGGAAACTGAGAAACAAACTTGTAAGGAGATCTCAGTTATCTGTAAGAATAATAGGGTGGTAATGGTAGGGGATTTTAACTTTCCAAACATAGACTGGGGCTGCCATAGTGTTAAAGGTTTAGATGGAGGGAATTTCTTAAGTGTGTACAAGACAATGTTCTGATTCAGTATGTGGATGTACCTACCAGAGGAGGTTCAAAACTTGACCTACTCTTGGGAAATAAGGCAGGACAGGTGACTGAGGTGTCAGTGGGGGAGCACTTTGGGGCCAGCAACCATAATTCTATTCGTTTTAAAATAGTGATGGAAAAGGATAGACCAGATCTAAAAGTTGAAGTTCTAATTTGGAGAAAGGCCAATTTTGACGGTATTAGGCAAGAACTTTCAAAAGCTGATCGGAGGCAGATGTTTGCAGGTAAAGGGACGGCTGGAAAATGGGAAGACTTCAGAAATGATATAACAAGAATCCAGAGAAAGTATATTCCTGTCAGAGTGAAAGGGAAGGCTGGTAGGTGTAGGGAATGCTGGATGACTAAAGAAATTGAGGGTTTGGTTAAGAAAAAGAAGGAAGCATTTGTAAGGTATAGACAGGATAGATCGAGAAATCCTTACAGTATCAAGGAAGTAGGAGTATACTTAAGAGGGAATTCAAGAGGGCAAAAAGGGGACATGAGATAGCTTTGGCAAATAGAGTTAAGGAGAATCCAAAGGGTTTTTAGAAATATATTAAGGACAAAAGGGTAACTCCGGCCTATCACCCTCACCGTTACCTCCTTCCACCTATCGCATTTCCAACGCCCCTCTCCCAAGTCCCTCCTCCCTACCTTTTGTCTGAGCACACCTTCCTCATTCCTGAAGAAGGGCTCAGGCCCGAAACGTCTATTCTCCTGCTCCTTGGATGCTGCCTGACCTGCTGCACTTTTCCAGCAACTCATTTTCAGCTCTGATCTCCAGCATCTGCAGTCCTCACTTTCTCCTCGAGAATAGGGCCCCTCCAAGATCAGCAAGGCGGCCTTTGTGTGGAGCACAGAAAATGGGGGAGATACTAAATGGATATTTTGCATCAGTATTTACTGTGGAAAAGGATATGGAAGATATAGACTGTAGGGAAATAGATGGTGACATCTTGCAAAATCTCCAGATTACAGAGGAGGAAGTGCTGGATGTCTTCAAATGGTTAAAGGTGGATAAATCCCCAGGACCTGATCAGGTGTACCTGAGAACTCTGTGGGAAGCTAGAGAAGTGATTCCTGTGCCTCTTGCTGAGATATTTGTATCATCGATAGTCACAGGTGAGGTGCCGGAAGATTGGAGGTTGGCAAACGTTGTGCCACTGTTTAAGAAGGGTGGTAAGGACAAGCCAGGGAAATATAGACCAGTGAGCCTGACCTCGGTGGTGGGCAAGTTGTTGGAGGGATTCCTGAGGGACAGGATGCACATGTATTTGGAAAGGCAAGGACTGATTAGGGATAGTCAACATGGCTTTGTGCATTGGAAATCATGTCTCACAAACTTGATTGAGGTTTTGAGGAAGTAACAGAGAGGATTGATGAGGGCAGAGTAGTAGATGTGATCTATATGGACTTCAGTAAGGCGTTCGACAAGGTTCCCCATCGGAGACTGATTAGCAAGGTTAGATCTCATGGAATACAGGGAGAACTAGCCATTTGGATACAGAACTGGCTCAAAGGTAGAAGACAGAGGGTGGTGGTCGTGGAGGGTTGTTTTTCAGACTGGAGGCCTGTGACCAGTGGAGTGCCACAAGGATCAGTGCTGAGTCCTCTCCTTTTTGTCATTTACGTAAATGATTTGGATGTGAGCATAAGAGGTACAGTTAATAAATTTGCAGATGACACCAAAATTGGAGGTGTAGTGGACAGCGAAGAGGGTTACCTCAGATTACAACAGGATCTGGACCAGAGGGCCAATGGGCTGAGAGGTGGCAAATGGAGTTTAATTCAGATAAATGCGAGGTGCTGCACTTTGGGAAAGCAAATCTTAGCAGGACTTAGACACTTAATGGTAAGGTCCGAGGGAGTGTTGCTGAACAAAGAGACCTTGGAGTGCAGGTTCATAGCTCCTTGAAAGTGGAGTCACAGGTAGATAGGATAGTGAAGGAGGTGTTTGGTATACTTTCCTTTATTGGTCAGAGTATTGAGTCCAGGAGTCGGGAGGTCATGTTGCAATTGTACAGGACATTGGTTAGGCCACTGTTGGAATATTGTGTGCAATTCTGGTCTCCTTCCTATCGGAAAGATGTTGTGATACTTGAAAGGGTTCAGAAAAGATTTACAAGGATGTTGCCAGGGTTGGAGGATTTGAGTTATACAGAGAGACTGAATAGGCTGGGGCTGTTTTCCCTGGAGAGTCGGAGGATGAGGGGTGACCTGACAGAGGATTACAAAATTATGAGGAACATGGATAGAATAAATAGACAAAGTCTTTTCCCTGGGGTCGGAGAGTCGAGAACTAGAGGGTACAGGTTTAGGGTGAGAGGGGAAAGATACGAAAGAGACCTAAGGGGCAACGTTTTCATGCAGAGAGCGGTACATGTATGGAATGAACTGCCTGAGGAAATGGTGGAGGCTGGTACAGTTGCAACATTTAAAAGATATCTGCATGGGTGTGTGAATAGAAAGGGTTTGGAGGGATATAGGCTGGGTGCTGGCAGGTGGGACTAGATTGGTTTGGGATATCTGGTCGGCATGGACAAGTTAGACTGAACGGAATGACTATATGACACACACACACACGCACTCTCACAATTTGTACAAACGTGGAGGAAGGTTCGATGGAGAGATGATTCCTTCCAGGACTGAACCCTCATGCTGGATGATGACTGCTCCAGGGAGACAGACAACAACTGCAGATGACTCGTTGGATCTTCCTGTGCACCACCTCTTGTATCGACAGCATTGGGCTGTTCGGGTGTCTGCTTTACTAAGGAGTGACAATAGATTGATAACAGTTTTCCTCCAATTCATGTTTAAGACACATGCTGATGTTATTTTTCACTAATTGTTTAAAAAGACCTGAATGTTCTGAAATGGGGAGTGACCTCCATCTCAAATTACGACACCAGTGTGCCTTGGGGCACGAAGGGAATGATCAGGGAAGTGTATCTGTACCTTTCTGCCTTCTGCACCCTGTCCCACCAGATAATGCCCCTTCAATCTCTCAGAAAGCACCGCTCCATTTGTGTTTACCCCAAAAGCCCCTCAGACAGTACCTCGACAAAACATTCACACCCTCAACACCTTAGAATAAGGGCTTTTGCCCGAAACGTTGATTTCGCTGCTCCTTGGATGCTGCCTGAACTGCTGTGCTCTTCCAGCACCACTAATCCAGCATCTGGTTTCCAGCATCTGCAGTCATTGTTTTTAACCTTAGAATGCAGCCAGCCTCCCCCCTCAGACTGTCTTCATCTTCAAACCCCTTCAGACTGTAAGGATCCACATCCATCCCAGTCCAAGATTGGAACCCAGGACCCCAGAACATTACTTGGGTTCCTGGATTCATCGTAGAATTCCTACAGTGTAGAAATGAACCATTCGGCCCATCGGGTCCACACTGACTGTCTTAAGAGCATCCCACCAATATTCATGCCCTGTAATTCTGCATTTCCCATGGCCAACCCACCTAACCCGCACATCTTTGGATTGTGGGTTGAAACCAGAGCTTCCAGAGGAAGCCCAGGCAGACACTGGGAGAATGTGTAAACTCCACATAGACAGTCGCTGGCAGCTAGAATCAAAGCCGGGTCCTTGGTGCTGTGAGGCAGCAGTGCTAATCCCTGAGGCACCATGTGCTGTCCTCTCTCCCTGGATGCCATGTCATCTAACCTTTTACTAACCAGTCTCCCATGTGAAACCTTC
The DNA here is from genome assembly GCF_037043375.1 of Chiloscyllium plagiosum. Lineage (NCBI taxonomy): Eukaryota > Metazoa > Chordata > Chondrichthyes > Orectolobiformes > Hemiscylliidae > Chiloscyllium > Chiloscyllium plagiosum. Next base: position 789,693 of record NW_028270191.1, on the reverse strand, counting down.
TCATCTATCTTCTTGGTCACCTCTCCAAAACTCAATCAAGTTGGACACATTATTTCCACAAACAAAGCCATGCTGACGAGCCCTAATCATTTCTTGCTTTTCCAAATGCATGTAAATTGTCTCTCAGAATGCCCTCCAACAGCTTACCCACCACTGACCTCAGGCTCACAGCTCCATGGTTCAATGGCTGTTCCCTGTAGCCTTACTTCAATATTGGCGCACCATTAGTCACCTCCAGTCTTCAAGCACCTCATCAGTTGCCAATGATTGGTCCATCTGACAAGGCCATCGACATCCTTCTGTCATCTCAGGCTCTCCTCCTCAGTATTTATCACCCCACCAATCTTCACATCATTCAAGATCTTACTGATTAACCCTCCACCATTCAAATCTAAATCTTTTATATCAACCACATCAGCAAGACTCCCAACAGTAACTTCTGTGAGACATGAATGGACAGAAATTTCCAATTGGGTCATCACTGTCTGCTTCTGCCACTCAGCATTCTGCACCAAATTCCTTGGATCTTGAGGATTTACAGACACGATCAGTTTCCCATGTGGGGCCTGATCAAAAACAGACGCCAGGAAAGCATTGCCTTCATTTACACACCTGGTCACCTGCTTGAAAAATGCAGGTCTGAGATTGGTCAGACCTGACCTCCCCTTAACAAAACCATTCTGATTTTTCTTCATTAACTCCTGCCTCTTTAAATGCTGATTAATTCTACTTCCCAAAATTGCTTCCAACAGATGCCCCACCAGCGATATGAGCCTGACTGGACTGTAATGGCCTGGTTTATCCCATGCTCCTTCTTGAATAACGGTACCATATGGTCAGTCCGCTGAGGCTTCTCCTGGCGCCAGAGAGGATTTGAAAATGTTTGCAAGTGTCCCTGCTGCTTCATCCATTGCCTCACTCCGTAAACTGAGATACAGTTCCACCGTCTTTGGAGATGTATCGAGTTTTAAGAAGGCCCGATCACTCAGACCCTCCTCTCCCTCTCTCTCGCTGCTAATTCATTCAGTTGTATCTCCATGATTTCATATTAACCCTGTCATGATGAGCACCAACATAATGCATCAATTCACTACACCCTCTGGGTCCATGCACAATTTACCACTGAGCTCCACAACATACTCTTCCTTCATTATCAATTCACCCTTAATGTCACTGTAAAGTACTTTCAGATTTTCTTTTCCCCTCGTAGCACTCCTCTGTCCCAGGCAATTAGCATGCGATGCGATTTGGTGGAGTGTAGGATATCAGTCTGGATGTGGATTAGCATCGGGAAGCTCAGAAATAATGATCTCACGACTGTGCTGAGTGCGGGGCAGTGGGATTCATTTGGGATGAGCACAGGGAAGCTGAGGAATAAAGCTCCGTCCTGCAGCTTGAAAAGATCCCTTGAAGCAAGCAGGGCAGTCACTGGAAAGGAAAAGGCGAACCCTGGGAAAAGAGGGTGGGATCTCTTCAGTTCAACACAATTGAAGACGGTCTATTTGAACACAGTCTCTGGAATCTGGACATGGAAATCATTGCTGGGCATGGTCTGCAGGACGCAGAGGTAAAAATGGACTGAACAATTCCAGATAATCGTCTTAGACCACAAGACGTCGGGGCAGAAATTAGGCCATTCAGCCCATCTGATAATGCAATGTTCCCTCAGTACTGAACCTCTGATAATTCAACACTCCCTCAGTACTAACCCTCTGACAGTGCAGCACTCCCTCACTACTTACCCTCTGAGAGTGCAGCACTCCCTCAGTACTGACCTTCTGACAGTGCAGCACTCCCTCAATACTGACCCTCTGACAGTGCGGCACTCACTCAGTACTGACCCTCTGACAGTGCAGCACTCCCTCAGTACTGACCCTCTGACAGTGCAGCACTCCCTCAGTACTGACCCTCTGACAGTGCAGCGATCCATCAGTACCGACCCTCTGACAATGCGGCACTCCCTCAGCATTGACCCTCTGACAGTGCAGTGATTCCTCAGTACTGACCCTCTGACAAAGCAGCGCTCCCTCAGTACTGACCCTCTGACAGTGCAGTGATTCCTCAGTACTGACCCTCTGACAGTGCAGCACTCCGTCAGTACTGACACTCTGACAGTGCAGCACTTCCTCAGTACTGACCCTCTGACAGTGCAGCACTCCCTCAGTACTGACACTCTGACAGTGCAGCACTCCATCGAAACTGACCCTCTGACAGTGCTGCTTTCCCTCAGTACTGACTCTCTGACTGTGCAGCACTCCCTCAGTACTGACCCTCTGACAGTGCAGTGCTCCCTCAGTACTGACCCTCTGACAGTGCAGCACTCCCTCAGTACTGACCCTCTGACAGTGCAGCTATCCCTCAGTACTGACCCCCTGACAGTGCAGCACTCCCTCAGTACTGACCCGCTCACAGAGCAGCGCTCCCTCAGTACAGACCCTCTGACAGTGCAGCTTTCCCTCAGTACTGACCCCCTGACAGTGCAGGACTCCCTCAGTACTGACCCTCTGACAGTGAAGCACTCCCTCAGTACTGACCCTCTGACAGTGCAGCACTCCCTCAGTACTGACCCTCTCACAGAGCAGCGCTCCCTCAGTACTGACCCTCTGACAGTGCAGCTTTCCCTCAGTACTGACCCCCTGACAGTGCAGGACTCCCTCAGTACTGACCCTCTGACAGTGAAGCACTCCCTCAGTACTGACCCTCTGACAGTGCAGCAGTCCCTCAGTACTGACCCTCTGACTGTGCAGCTTTCCCTCAGTACTGTCCCTCTGACAGTGCAGCACTCCCTCAGTACTGACCCTCTGACAGTGCAGCACTCCCGCAGTACTGACCTTCTGACAGTGCAGCACTCCCTCAGTACTGACCCCCTGATAGTGCAGGACTCCCTCAGTACTGACCAGCTGACAGTGCAGCACTCCCTCAGTACTGACCAGCTGACAGTGCAGCTTTCCCTCAGTACCGCCCCGCTGATAGTGCGGCGCTCCCTCAGTACTGAACCTCTGACAGTGCAGTGCTCCCTTTGTTCTGACCTTCTGACAGTGCAGTGATCCCACAGTACTGACCCTCTGATAATGCGGCACTCCCACAGTACTGACCCTCTCACAGTGCGGCACTCCCTCAGTACTGACCATCTGACAGTGCAGCTTTCCCTCAGTACTGTCCCTCTGACAGTGCAGCACTCCCTCAGTAGTGACCCTCTGACAGTGCAGCTTTCCCTCAGTACTGACCCTCTGACAGTGCAGCACTCCCTCAGTACTGACACTCTGACAGTGCAGCACTCCCTCAGTCCTGACCCTCTGACAGTGCAGCACTCCCTCAGTAGTGACCTTCTGACAGTGCAGCACTCCCTCAGTAGTGACCCTCTGACAGTGCAGCTCTCCCTCAGGACTGACCCTCTGACAGTGCAGCTTTCCCTCAGTACTGACCCTCTCACAGTGCGGCGCTCCCTCAGTACAGATGTGCAGGGTCAGGTGAATTGGCCATACTAAAATTGCCCGTAGTGTTAGGTAAGGGGTAAATGTAGGGGTTTGGGTGGGTTTCGCTTCAGCGGGTTGGTGTGGACATGTTGGGCCGAAGGGCCTGTTTCCACACTGTAATCTAATCTAAAATCTAAAAAATCTAAAAGACCCTCTGACAGTGCAGCACTCCCTCAGTTCTGATCCTCTGAGAGTGCAGCACTCCCTCAGTACTGACCCTCTGTTAGTGCAGCTTTCCCTCAGTACTGACCCACTCACAGTGCGGCGCTCCCTCAGTACAGACCCTCTGACAGTGCAGCACTCCCTCAGTACTGACCCTCTGATAGTGCAGCACTCCCTCAGTACTGACCCTCTGACAGTGCAGCTTTCCCTCAGTACTGACTCTCTGACAGTGCAGCACTCCCTCAGTACAGACCCTCTGACAGTGCAGCAGTCCCTCAGTACTGACCCTCTGTAAGTGCAGCTTACCCTCAGTACTGACCCTCTGACAGTGCAGCACTCCCTCAGTACAGACCCACTGACAGTGCAGCACTCCCTCAGTACTGACCCTCTGTAAGTGCAGCTTTCCCTCAGTACTGACCCACTGACAGTGCAGCACTCCCTCAGTACTGACCCTCTCACAGTGCAGCGCTCCCTCAGTACAGACCCTCTGACAGTGCAGCACTCCCTCAGTACAGACCCTCTGACAGTGCAGCACTCCCTCTGTACTGACCCTCTGACAGTGCAGCTTTCCCTCAGTACTGACTCTCTGACAGTGCAGCACTCCCTCAGTACAGACCCTCTGACAGTGCAGCAGTCCCTCAGTACTGACCCTCTGTAAGTGCAGCTTACCCTCAGTACTGACCCTCTGACAGTGTAGCACTCCCTCAGTACAGACCCACTGACAGTGCAGCACTCCATCAGTACTGACCCTCTGTAAGTGCAGCTTTCCCTCAGTACAGACCCTCTGACAGTGCAGCGCTCCCTCAGTACTGACCATCTGGCAGTGCAGAACTCCCTCAGTACTGACCGTTTGACAGTGCAGCACTCCCTCAGCACTGACCCTCTGACAGTGCAGCACTCCCTCAGTACTGACCCTCTGACTGTGCAGCTTTCCCTCAGTACTGACCCTCTGACAGTGCAGCACTCCCTCAGTACTGACCTTTAGACAGTACAGCACTCCCTCTGTACTGACCCCCTGACAGTGCAGCTTTCCCTCACTACTGACCCTTTGACAGTGCAGCATTCCCTCAGTACTGCCCCTCTGATAGTGCAGCTTTCCCTCAGTCCAGACCCTCTGAAAGTGCGCCACTCCCTCAGCACTGACCCCCTGATAGTGCAGGACTCCCTCAGTACTGACCAGCTGACAGTGCAGCTTTCCCTCAGTACTGACCCGCTGATAGTGCGGCGCTCCCTCAGTACTGAACCTCTAATAATTCAACACTCCCTCTGTCCTGACCTTCTGACAGTGCAGCGCTCCCTCAGTACTGACCATCTGGCAGTGCAGAACTCCCTCAGCACTGACCGTCTGACAGTGCAGCACTCCCTCAGCACTGACCGTCTGACAGTGCAGCACTCCCTCAGTACTGACCAGCCGACAGTGCAGCACTCCATCAGTACTGACCTTCTGACAGTGCAGCACTCCCTCAATACTGACCAGCTGACAGTGCAGCTTTCCCTCAGTACTGACCAGCTGACAGTGCAGCACTCCATCAGTACTGACCTTCTGACAGTGCAGCACTCCCTCAATATTGACCAGCTGACAGTGCAGCTTTCCCTCAGTACTGACCCGCTGATAGTGTGGCGCTCCCTTCAGTACTGACCCTCTAATAATACAACACTCCCTCTGTCCTGACCTTCTGACAGTGCAGCGCTCCCTCAGTACTGACCATCTGGCAGTGCAGAACTCCCTCAGTACTGACCGTTTGACAGTGCAGCACTTCCTCAGCACTGACCGTCTGACAGTGCAGCACTCCCTCAGTACTGACCCTCTGACTGTGCAGCTTTCCCTCAGTACTGTCCCTCTGACAGTGCAGCACTCCCTCAGTACTGACCTTTAGACAGTACAGCACTCCCTCTGTACTGACACTCTGAATGTGCAGCTTTCCCTCACTACTGACCCTTTGACAGTGCAGCATTCCCTCAGTACTGCCCCTCTGATAGTGCAGCTTTACCTCAGTCCAGACCCTCTGATAGTGCGCCACTCCCTCAGTACTGACCCTCTGACAGTGCAGCACTCCCTCAGTACTGACCCCCTGATAGTGCAGGACTCCCTCAGTACTGACCAGCTGACAGTGCAGCACTCCCTCAGTACTGACCTTCTGACAGTGCAGCACTCCCTCAGTACTGACCTTCTGACAGTGCAGCACTCCATCAGTACTGACCTTCTGACAGTGCAGCACTCCCTCAATACTGACCAGCTGACAGTGCAGCTTTCCCTCAGTACTGACCCGCTGATAGTGCGGCGCTCCCTCAGTACTGAACCTCTAATAATTCAACACTCCCTCTGTCCTGACCTTCTGACAGTGCAGCGATCCCTCAGTACTGACCCTCTCACAGTGCAGCACTCCCTCAGTACTGACACTCTCACAGTGCAGCAATCCCTCAGTAATGACCCTCTGACAGTGCAGCTTTCCCTCAGTAATGACCCTCTGACAGTGCAGCACTCCCTCAGTACTGACCCTCTCACAGAGCGGCACTCCCTCAGTACTGACCATCTAACAGTGCAGCAATCCCTCAGTAAAGACCCTCTGACAGTGCAGCACTCCCTCAGTACTGAGCCCCTGATAGTGCAGGACCCCCTCAGTACTGACCAGCTGACAGTGCAGCACTCCCTCAGTACTGACCTTCTGACAGTGCAGCACTCCCTCAGTACTGACCCCCTCATAGTGCAGGACTCCCTCAGTACTGACCATCTAACAGTGCAGCTTTCCCTCAGAACTGTCCCTCTGGCAGTGCAGCACTCCCTCAGTACTGACCCTCTGACAGTGCAGCACTCCCTCAGTACTGACCCCCTGATAGTGCAGGACCCCCTCAGTACTGACCAGCTGACAGTGCAGCACTCCCTCAGGACTTACCTTCTGACAGTGCAGCATTCCCTCAGTACTGCCCCTCTGACAGTGCAGCTTTCCCTCAGTCCAGACCCTCTGATAGTGTGCCACTCCCTCAGTCCTGACCCTCTGACAATGCAGCACTCCCTCCATACTGACCCCCTGATAGTGCAGGACCCCCTCAGTACTGACCAGCTGACAGTGCAGCACTCCCTCAGTACTGACCTTCTGAGAGTGCAGCACTCCCTCAGTACTGACCCCCTCATAGTGCAGGACTCCCTCAGTACTGACCTTCTGACAGTGCAGCACTCCCTCAGTACTGACCAGCTGACAGTGCAGCTTTCCCTCAGTACTGACCCGCTGATAGTGCGGCGCTCCCTCAGTACTGAACCTCTGACAGTGCAGTGCTCCCTTTGTTCTGACCTTCTGACAGTGCAGTGATCCCTCAGTACGGACCCTCTGATAATGCGGCACTCCCACAGTACTGACCCTCTCACAGTGCAGCACTCCCTCAGTACTTACACTCTCACAGTGCAGCAATTCCTCAGTAATGACCCTCTGACAGTGCAGCTTTCCCTCAGTACTGACCCTCTGAGGTGCAGCACTGCCTCAGTACTGACCCTCTCACAGTGCGGCACTCCCTCAGTACTGACCATCTGACAGTGCAGCTTTCCCTCAGTACTGTCCCTCTGACAGTGCAGCACTCCCTCAGTAGTGACCCCCTGACAGTGCAGCTTTCCCTCAGTACTGACCCTCTGACAGTGCAGCACTCCCTCAGTACAGACCCTCTGACAGTGCAGCAGTCCCTCAGTACTGACCCACTGTAAGTACAGCTTTCCCTCAGTACTGACCCTCTGACAGTGCATCACTGTCTCAGTACAGACCCTCTGACAGTGCAGCGCTCCCTCAGTAGTGACCATCTGGCATTGCAGAACTCCCTCAGTACTGACCGTTTGACAGTGCAGCATTCCCTCAGTACTGCCCCTCTGATAGTGCAGCTTTCCCTCAGTACTGTCCCTCTGGCAGTGCAGCACTCCCTCAGTACTGACCCTCTGACAGTGCAGCACTCCCTCAGTACTGACCATCTGACAGTGCAGCTTTCCCTCAGTACTGTCCCTCTGACAGTGCAGCACTCCCTCAGTAGTGACCCTCTGACAGTGCAGCTTTCCCTCAGTACTGACCCTCTGACAGTGCAGCTTTCCCTCAGTACTGACCCTCTGAAGTGCAGCACTCCCTCAGTACTGACCCTCTCACAGTGCGGCACTCCCTCAGTACTGACCATCTGACAGTGCAGCTTTCCCTCAGTACTGTCCCTCTGACAGTGCAGCACTCACTCAGTAGTGACCCTCTGACAGTGCAGCTTTCCCTCAGTACTGACCCTCTGACAGTGCAGCTTTCCCTCAGTACTGTCCCTCTGGCAGTGCAGCACTCCCTCAGTACTGACCCCCTGATAGTGCAGCACTCCCTCAGTACTGACCCCCTGATAGTGCAGGACCCCCTCAGTACTGACCAGCTGACAGTGCAGCACTCCCTCAGTACTGACCTTCTGACAGTGCAGCACTCCCTCAGTACTGACCCCCTCATAGTGCAGGACTCCCTCAGTACTGACCATCTAACAGTGCAGCTTTCCCTCAGTACTGTCCCTCTGGCAGTGCAGCACTCCCTCAGGACTTACCTTCTGACAGTGCAGCATTCCCTCAGTACTGCCCCTCTGACAGTGCAGCTTTCCCTCAGTCCAGACCCTCTGATAGTGTGCCACTCCCTCAGTCCTGACCCTCTGACAATGCAGCACTCCCTCCATACTGACCCCCTGATAGTGCAGGACCCCCTCAGTACTGACCAGCTGACAGTGCAGCACTCCCTCAGTACTGACCTTCTAAGAGTGCAGCACTCCCTCAGTACTGACCCCCTCATAGTGCAGGACTCCCTCAGTACTGACCAGCTGACAGTGCAGCTTTCCCTCAGTACTGACCCGCTGATAGTGCGGCGCTCCCTCAGTACTGAACCTCTGACAGTGCAGTGCTCCCTTTGTTCTGACCTTCTGACAGTGCAGTGATCCCTCAGTACGGACCCTCTGATAATGCGGCACTCCCACAGTACTGACCCTCTCACAGTGCAGCACTCCCTCAGTACTTACACTCTCACAGTGCAGCAATCCCTCAGTAATGACCCTCTGACAGTGCAGCTTTCCCTCAGTACTGACCCTCTGAAGTGCAGCACTCCCTCAGTACTGACCCTCTCACAGTGCGGCACTCCCTCAGTACTGACCATCTGACAGTGCAGCTTTCCCTCAGTACTGTCCCTCTGACAGTGCAGCACTCCCTCAGTAGTGACCCTCTGACAGTGCAGCTTTCCCTCAGTACTGACCCTCTGACAGTGCAGCACTCCCTCAGTACAGACCCTCTGACAGTGCAGCAGTCCCTCAGTACTGACCCACTGTAAGTGCAGCTTTCCCTCAGTACTGACCCTCTGACAGTGCATCACTGTCTCAGTACAGACCCTCTGACAGTGCAGCGCTCCCTCAGTCCTGACCATCTGACAGTGCAGCACACCCTCAGCACTGACCCTCTGACAGTGCAGAACTCCCTCATTACTGACCGTTTGACAGTGCAGCACACCCTCAGTACTGACCCTCTGACAGTGCAGCACTCCCTCAGTACTGACCTTTAGACAGTACAGCACTCCCTCTGTACTGACCCTCTGACTGTGCAGCTTTCCCTCACTACTGACCCTTTGACAGTGCAGCATTCCCTCAGTACTGCCCCTCTGATAGTGCAGCTTTCCCTCAGTCCAGACCCTCTGACAGTGCAGCACTCCCTCAGTACTGACCCCCTGATAGTGCAGGACTCCCTCAGTACTGACCAGCTGACAGTACAGCACTCCATCAGTACTGACCTTCTGACAGTGCAGCACTCCCTCAATACTGATCAGCTGACAGTGCAGCTTTCCCTCAGTACTGACCTCTAATAATTCAACACTCCCTCTGTCCTGACCTTCTGACAGTGCAGCGATCCCTCAGTACTGACCCTCTGACAGTGCGGCACTCACTCAGTCCTGACCTTCTGACAGTGCAGTGATCCCTCAGTACGGACCATCTGATAATGCGGCACTCCCTCAGTACTGACCCTCTCAGTGCAGCACTCCCTCAGTACTGACACTCTCACAGTGCAGCACTCCCTCAGTACTGACCCTCTGAAGTGCAGCACTCCCTCAGTACTGACCCTCTCACAGTGCGGCACTCCCTCAGTAGTGACCCTCTGACAGTGCAGCTTTCCCTCAGTACTGACCCTGACAGTGCAGCACTCCCTCAGTACTGACACTCTGACAGTGCAGCACTCCCTCAGTACTGACCCTCTGACAGTGCAGCACTCCCTCAGTAGTGACCCTCTGACAGTGCAGCTTTCTCTCAGTACTGACCCTCTCACAGTGCTGCGCTCCCTCAGGACAGATGTGCAGGGTCAGGTGAATTGGCCATACTAAAATTGCCCGTAGTGTTAGGTAAGGGGTAAATGTAGGGGTTTGGGTGGGTTTCGCTTCGGCGGGTTGGTGTGGACATGTTGGGCCGAAGGGACTGTTTCCACACTGTAATCTAATCTAAAATCTAAAAAATCTAAAAGACCCTCTGACAGTGCAGCATTCCCTCAGTTCTGATCCTCTGACAGTGCAAAACTCCCTCAGTACTGACCCTCTGACAGTGCAGCATTCCCTCAGTACTGACCCTCTGTTAGTGCAGCACTCCCTCAGTACTGACCTTCTGACAGTGCAGCTTTCCCTCAGTACTGACCCTCTGACAGTGCAGCAGTCCCTCAGTGCTGACCCTCTGACAGTGCAGCACTCCCTCAGTAGTGACCCTCTGACAGTGCAGCTTTCTCTCAGTACTGACCCTCTCACAGTGCTGCGCTCCCTCAGTACAGATGTGCAGGGTCAGGTGAATTGGCCATACTAAAATTGCCCGTAGTGTTAGGTAAGGGGTAAATGTAGGGGTTTGGGTGGGTTTCGCTTCGGCGGGTTGGTGTGGACATGTTGGGCCGAAGGGCCTGTTTCCACACTGTAATCTAATCTAAAATCTAAAAAATCTAAAAGACCCTCTGACAGTGCAGCATTCCCTCAGTTCTGATCCTCTGACAGTGCAAAACTCCCTCAGTACTGACCCTCTGACAGTGCAGCATTCCCTCAGTACTGACCCTCTGTTAGTGCAGCACTCCCTCAGTACTGACCTTCTGACAGTGCAGCACTCCCTCAGTAGTGACCCTCTGACAGTGCAGCTTTCCCTCAGTACTGACCCTCTGACAGTGCAGCTTTCCCTCAGTACTGACCCTCTGAAGTGCAGCACTCCCTCAGTACTGACCCTCTCACAGTGCGGCACTCCCTCAGTACTGACCATCTGACAGTGCAGCTTTCCCTCAGTACTGTCCCTCTGACAGTGCAGCACTCCCTCAGTAGTGACCCTCTGACAGTGCAGCTTTCCCTCAGTACTGACCCTCTGACAGTGCAGCTTTCCCTCAGTACTGTCCCTCTGGCAGTGCAGCAGTCCCTCAGTACTGACCCCCTGATAGTGCAGCACTCCCTCAGTACTGACCCCCTGATAGTGCAGGACCCCCTCAGTACTGACCAGCTGACAGTGCAGCACTCCCTCAGTACTGACCTTCTGACAGTGCAGCACTCCCTCAGTACTGACCCCCTCATAGTGCAGGACTCCCTCAGTACTGACCATCTAACAGTGCAGCTTTCCCTCAGTACTGTCCCTCTGGCAGTGCAGCACTCCCTCAGGACTTACCTTCTGACAGTGCAGCATTCCCTCAGTACTGCCCCTCTGACAGTGCAGCTTTCCCTCAGTCCAGACCCTCTGATAGTGTGCCACTCCCTCAGTCCTGACCCTCTGACAATGCAGCACTCCCTCCATACTGACCCCCTGATAGTGCAGGACCCGCTCAGTACTGACCAGCTGACAGTGCAGCACTTCCTCAGTACTGACCTTCTGAGAGTGCAGCACTCCCTCAGTACTGACCCCCTCATAGTGCAGGACTCCCTCAGTACTGACCAGCTGACAGTGCAGCTTTCCCTCAGTACTGACCCGCTGATAGTGCGGCGCTCCCTCAGTACTGAACCTCTGACAGTGCAGTGCTCCCTTTGTTCTGACCTTCTGACAGTGCAGTGATCCCTCAGTACGGACCCTCTGATAATGCGGCACTCCCACAGTACTGACCCTCTCACAGTGCAGCACTCCCTCAGTACTTACACTCTCACAGTGCAGCAATCCCTCAGTAATGACCCTCTGACAGTGCAGCTTTCCCTCAGTACTGACCCTCTGAAGTGCAGCACTCCCTCAGTACTGACCCTCTCACAGTGCGGCACTCCCTCAGTACTGACCATCTGACAGTGCAGCTTTCCCTCAGTACTGTCCCTCTGACAGTGCAGCACTCCCTCAGTAGTGACCCTCTGACAGTGCAGCTTTCCCTCAGTACTGACCCTCTGACAGTGCAGCTTTCCCTCAGTACTGACTCTCTGACAGTGCAGCAGTCCCTCAGTACTGACCCACTGTAAGTGCAGCTTTCCCTCAGTACTGACCCTCTGACAGTGCATCACTGTCTCAGTACAGACCCTCTGACAGTGCAGCGCTCCCTCAGTCCTGACCATCTGACAGTGCAGCACACCCTCAGCACTGACCCTCTGACAGTGCAGAACTCCCTCATTACTGACCGTTTGACAGTGCAGCACTCCCTCAGCACTGACCGTCTGACAGTGCAGCACACCCTCAGTACTGACCCTCTGACAGTGCAGCACTCCCTCAGTACTGACCTTTAGACAGTACAGCACTCCCTCTGTACTGACCCTCTGACTGTGCAGCTTTCCCTCACTACTGACCCTTTGACAGTGCAGCATTCCCTCAGTACTGCCCCTCTGATAGTGCAGCTTTCCCTCAGTCCAGACCCTCTGATAGTGTGCCACTCCCTCAGTCCTGACCCTCTGACAGTGCAGCACTCCCTCAGTACTGACCCCCTGATAGTGCAGGACTCCCTCAGTACTGACCAGCTGACAGTGCAGCACTCCATCAGTACTGACCTTCTGACAGTGCAGCGATCCCTCAGTACTGACCCTCTGACAGTGCGGCACTCACTCAGTCCTGACCTTCTGACAGTGCAGTGATCCCTCAGTACGGACCATCTGATAATGCGGCACTCCCTCAGTACTGACCCTCTCAGTGCAGCACTCCCTCAGTACTGACACTCTCACAGTGCAGCACTCCCTCAGTACTGACCCTCTGAAGTGCAGCACTCCCTCAGTACTGACCCTCTCACAGTGCGGCACTCCCTCAGTAGTGACCCTCTGACAGTGCAGCTTTCCCTCAGTACTGACCCTGACAGTGCAGCACTCCCTCAGTACTGACACTCTGACAGTGCAGCACTCCCTCAGTACTGACCCTCTGACAGTGCAGCACTCCCTCAGTAGTGACCCTCTGACAGTGCAGCTTTCTCTCAGTACTGACCCTCTCACAGTGCTGCGCTCCCTCAGTACAGATGTGCAGGGTCAGGTGAATTGGCCATACTAAAATTGCCCGTAGTGTTAGGTAAGGGGTAAATGTAGGGGTTTGGGTGGGTTTCGCTTCGGCGGGTTGGTGTGGACATGTTGGGCCGAAGGGCCTGTTTCCACACTGTAATCTAATCTAAAATCTAAAAAATCTAAAAGACCCTCTGACAGTGCAGCATTCCCTCAGTTCTGATCCTCTGACAGTGCAAAACTCCCTCAGTACTGACCCTCTGACAGTGCAGCATTCCCTCAGTACTGACCCTCTGTTAGTGCAGCACTCCCTCAGTACTGACCTTCTGACAGTGCAGCACTCCCTCAGTAGTGACCCTCTGACAGTGCAGCTTTCCCTCAGTACTGACCCTCTGACAGTGCAGCTTTCCCTCAGTACTGACCCTCTGAAGTGCAGCACTCCCTCAGTACTGACCCTCTCACAGTGCGGCACTCCCTCAGTACTGTCCCTCTGACAGTGCAGCACTCCCTCAGTAGTGACCCTCTGACAGTGCAGCTTTCCCTCAGTACTGACCCTCTGACAGTGCAGCTTTCCCTCAGTACTGTCCCTCTGGCAGTGCAGCACTCCCTCAGTACTGACCCCCTGATAGTGCAGCACTCCCTCAGTACTGACCCCCTGATAGTGCAGGACCCCCTCAGTACTGACCAGCTGACAGTGCAGCACTCCCTCAGTACTGACCTTCTGACAGTGCAGCACTCCCTCAGTACTGACCCCCTCATAGTGCAGGACTCCCTCAGTACTGACCATCTAACAGTGCAGCTTTCCCTCAGTACTGTCCCTCTGGCAGTGCAGCACTCCCTCAGGACTTACCTTCTGACAGTGCAGCATTCCCTCAGTACTGCCCCTCTGACAGTGCAGCTTTCCCTCAGTCCAGACCCTCTGATAGTGTGCCACTCCCTCAGTCCTGACCCTCTGACAATGCAGCACTCCCTCCATACTGACCCCCTGATAGTGCAGGACCCCCTCAGTACTGACCAGCTGACAGTGCAGCACTCCCTCAGTACTGACCTTCTGAGAGTGCAGCACTCCCTCAGTACTGACCCCCTCATAGTGCAGGACTCCCTCAGTACTGACCAGCTGACAGTGCAGCTTTCCCTCAGTACTGACCCGCTGATAGTGCGGCGCTCCCTCAGTACTGAACCTCTGACAGTGCAGTGCTCCCTTTGTTCTGACCTTCTGACAGTGCAGTGATCCCTCAGTACGGACCCTCTGATAATGCGGCACTCCCACAGTACTGACCCTCTCACAGTGCAGCACTCCCTCAGTACTTACACTCTCACAGTGCAGCAATCCCTCAGTAATGACCCTCTGACAGTGCAGCTTTCCCTCAGTACTGACCCTCTGAAGTGCAGCACTCCCTCAGTACTGACCCTCTCACAGTGCGGCACTCCCTCAGTACTGACCATCTGACAGTGCAGCTTTCCCTCAGTACTGTCCCTCTGACAGTGCAGCACTCCCTCAGTAGTGACCCTCTGACAGTGCAGCTTTCCCTCAGTACTGACCCTCTGACAGTGCAGCACTCCCTCAGTACAGACCCTCTGACAGTGCAGCAGTCCCTCAGTACTGACCCACTGTAAGTGCAGCTTTCCCTCAGTACTGACCCTCTGACAGTGCATCACTGTCTCAGTACAGACCCTCTGACAGTGCAGCGCTCCCTCAGTCCTGTCCATCTGACAGTGCAGCACACCCTCAGTAGTGACCCTCTGACAGTGCAGCTTTCCCTCAGTACTGACCCTCTGACAGTGCAGCTTTCCCTCAGTACTGACCCTCTGAAGTGCAGCACTCCCTCAGTACTGACCCTCTCACAGTGCGGCACTCCCTCAGTACTGACCATCTGACAGTGCAGCTTTCCCTCAGTACTGTCCCTCTGACAGTGCAGCACTCCCTCAGTAGTGACCCTCTGACAGTGCAGCTTTCCCTCAGTACTGACCCTCTGACAGTGCAGCTTTCCCTCAGTACTGTCCCTCTGGCAGTGCAGCACTCCCTCAGTACTGACCCCCTGATAGTGCAGCACTCCCTCAGTACTGACCCCCTGATAGTGCAGGACCCCCTCAGTACTGACCAGCTGACAGTGCAGCACTCCCTCAGTACTGACCTTCTGACAGTGCAGCACTCCCTCAGTACTGACCCCCTCATAGTGCAGGACTCCCTCAGTACTGACCATCTAACAGTGCAGCTTTCCCTCTGTACTGTCCCTCTGGCAGTGCAGCACTCCCTCAGGACTTACCTTCTGACAGTGCAGCATTCCCTCAGTACTGCCCCTCTGACAGTGCAGCTTTCCCTCAGTCCAGACCCTCTGATAGTGTGCCACTCCCTCAGTCCTGACCCTCTGACAATGCAGCACTCCCTCCATACTGACCCCCTGATAGTGCAGGACCCCCTCAGTACTGACCAGCTGACAGTGCAGCACTCCCTCAGTACTGACCTTCTGAGAGTGCGGCGCTCCCTCAGTACTGAACCTCTGACAGTGCAGTGCTCCCTTTGTTCTGACCTTCTGACAGTGCAGTGATCCCTCAGTACGGACCCTCTGATAATGCGGCACTCCCACAGTACTGACCCTCTCACAGTGCAGCACTCCCTCAGTACTTACACTCTCACAGTGCAGCAATCCCTCAGTAATGACCCTCTGACAGTGCAGCTTTCCCTCAGTACTGACCCTCTGAAGTGCAGCACTGCCTCAGTACTGACCCTCTCACAGTGCGGCACTCCCTCAGTACTGACCATCTGACAGTGCAGCTTTCCCTCAGTACTGTCCCTCTGACAGTGCAGCACTCCCTCAGTAGTGACCCTCTGACAGTGCAGCTTTCCCTCAGTACTGACCCTCTGACAGTGCAGCACTCCCTCAGTACAGACCCTCTGACAGTGCAGCAGTCCCTCAGTACTGACCCACTGTAAGTGCAGCTTTCCCTCAGTACTGACCCTCTGACAGTGCATCACTGTCTCAGTACAGACCCTCTGACAGTGCAGCGCTCCCTCAGTCCTGACCATCTGACAGTGCAGCACACCCTCAGCACTGACCCTCTGACAGTGCAGAACTCCCTCATTACTGACCGTTTGACAGTGCAGCACTCCCTCAGCACTGACCGTCTGACAGTGCAGCACACCCTCAGTACTGACCTTCTGACAGTGCAGCACTCCCTCAATACTGATCAGCTGACAGTGCAGCTTTCCCTCAGTACTGACCTCTAATAATTCAACACTCCCTCTGTCCTGACCTTCTGACAGTGCAGCGATCCCTCAGTACTGACCCTCTGACAGTGCGGCACTCACTCAGTCCTGACCTTCTGACAGTGCAGTGATCCCTCAGTACGGACCATCTGATAATGCGGCACTCCCTCAGTACTGACCCTCTCAGTGCAGCACTCCCTCAGTACTGACACTCTCACAGTGCAGCACTCCCTCAGTACTGACCCTCTGAAGTGCAGCACTCCCTCAGTACTGACCCTCTCACAGTGCGGCACTCCCTCAGTAGTGACCCTCTGACAGTGCAGCTTTCCCTCAGTACTGACCCTGACAGTGCAGCACTCCCTCAGTACTGACACTCTGACAGTGCAGCACTCCCTCAGTACTGACCCTCTGACAGTGCAGCACTCCCTCAGTAGTGACCCTCTGACAGTGCAGCTTTCTCTCAGTACTGACCCTCTCACAGTGCTGCGCTCCCTCAGGACAGATGTGCAGGGTCAGGTGAATTGGCCATACTAAAATTGCCCGTAGTGTTAGGTAAGGGGTAAATGTAGGGGTTTGGGTGGGTTTCGCTTCGGCGGGTTGGTGTGGACATGTTGGGCCGAAGGGACTGTTTCCACACTGTAATCTAATCTAAAATCTAAAAAATCTAAAAGACCCTCTGACAGTGCAGCATTCCCTCAGTTCTGATCCTCTGACAGTGCAAAACTCCCTCAGTACTGACCCTCTGACAGTGCAGCATTCCCTCAGTACTGACCCTCTGTTAGTGCAGCACTCCCTCAGTACTGACCTTCTGACAGTGCAGCTTTCCCTCAGTACTGACCCTCTGACAGTGCAGCAGTCCCTCAGTGCTGACCCTCTGACAGTGCAGCACTCCCTCAGTACTGACCCACTCACAGTGCAGCACTCCCTCAGTACTGACCCTCTCACAGTGCAGCTTTCCCTCAGTCCTGACCCTCTGATAGTGCAGGACTCCCTCAGTACTGACCAGCTGACAGTTCTGCACTCCCTCAATACTGACAAGCTGACAGTGCAGCACTCCCTCAATATTGACCATCTGGCAGTGCAGAAATCCCTCAGTACTGACCGTTTGACAGTACAGCACTCCCTCTGTACTGACCCTCTGACTGTGCAGCTTTCCCTCACTACTGACCCTTTGACAGTGCAGCATTCCCTCAGTACTGCCCCTCTGATAGTGCAGGTTTCCCTCAGTCCAGACCCTCTGAGAGTGCACCACTCCCTCAGTACTGACCCTCTCACAGTGCAGCTTTCCCTCAGTACTGACCCCCTGATAGTGCAGGACTCCCTCAGTACTGATCCTCTGGCAGTGCAGCACTCCCTCAGTACTGACCCTCTCACAGTGCAGCTTTCCCTCAGTACTGACCCTCTGACAGTGCAGCACTCCCTCAGTACTGACCCCCTGATAGTGCAGGACTCCGTCAGTACTGACCAGCTGACTGTGCAGCACTCCCTCAGTACTGACCTTCTGACAGTGCAGCACTCCCTCAATACTGACCAGCTGACAGTGCAGCACTCCCTCAGTACTGACCTTCTGACAGTGCAGCACTCCCTCAATATTGACCAGCTGACTGTGCAGCTTTCCCTCAGAACTGACCCTCTGATAGTGCAGCACTCCCTCAGTACTGACCCTCTGACAGTGCAGCTTTCCCTCAGTACTGACCCCCTGACAGTGCAGCACTCCCCCAGTACTGACCCTCTCACAGTGCGGTGCTCCCTCAGTACAGACCCTCTGACAGTGCAGCATTCCCTCAGTACTGACCCACTTACAGTGAAGCACTCCCTCAGTACTGACCCTCTGATAGTGCAGCTTTCCCTCAGTACTGACCCTCTGACTGTGCAGCACTCCCTCAGTACTGACACGCTGACATTGCAGCACTCCTTCAGTACTGACCCTCTGACAATGTGGCATCCCTGTGTACTGACACTCTGACAGTGCAGCACTACCTCATTACTGACCCTCTGACAGTGCAGCACTCCCTCAGTACTGATCCTCTCACAGTGCAGCACTCCATCAGTACTGACCCTCTCACAGTGCAGCACTCCCTCGGAACTGACCCTCATACAGTGCTGCTTTCCCTTGGTACTGACCCTCTGACAGTGCAGCACTCCCTCAGTTCTGACCATCTGACAGTGCAGCTTTCCCTCAGTACTGACCCTCTGACAGTGCAGCACTCCCTCCGTACTGACCCTCTGACAGTGCAGCTTACCCGCAGCACTGACACTCTGACAGTGCAGCAATCCCTCAATACTGACCCGCTGACAGTGCAGCGCTAGCTCAGTACTGACCCTCTGACAGTGCAGTGCTCCCTCAGTACTGACCCTCTGACAGTGCAGCTTTCCCTCAGTACTGACCCCCTGACAGTGCAGCACTCCCTCAGTACTGACCCTCTGACAGTTCGGTGTTCCCTCAGTACAGACCCTCTGACAGTGCAGCACTCCCTCACAACTGACCCTCCGATAGTGCAGCACTCCCTCAGTACTGACCATCTGACAGTGCAGCTTTCCCTCAGTACTGACCCCCTGACAGTGCAGCACTCCCTCAGTACTGACCCTCTCACAGTGCGGCGATCCCTCAGTACAGACCCTCTGACAGTGCAGCAGTCCTTCAGTACTGCCCCTCTGTTCGTGCAGCTTTCCCTCAGTACTGACCCTCTGACAGTGCAGCTTTCCTTCAGTACTGACCCCCTGACAAGTGCAGCACTCACTCAGTACTGACCCTGCACAGTTCAGCACTCCCTCAGTAAAGACCCTCTGACAATGCATCACTCTCTCAGTACAGACCCTCTGACAGTGCAGCACTCCCTCAGTACTGACCGTCTGACAGTGCAGCACTCCCTCAGTACTGACCCTCTGACTGTGCAGCTTTCCCTCAGTACTGACCCTCTGACAATGCAGCACTCCCTCACTACTGACCCTTTGACAGTGCAGCATTTCTTCAGTACTGACCCTCTGATAGTGCAGCTTTCCCTCAGTACAGAGCCTCTGATAGTACAGCACTCCCTCAGCACTGACCCTCTGACAGTGCAGCTTTCCCTCAGTACTAACCCTCTGACAGTGCGGCACTCCCTCAGTACTGACCCACTGACAGTGCAGCACTCCCTCAATACTTACCCTCTGACAGTGCAGCTTTCCCTCAGTACTGACTCTCTGACTGTGCAGCACTCCCTCAGTCCTGACCTCTGACTGTGCAGCTTTCCCTCAGTACTGACCCTCTGACAGTGCAGCACTCCCTCAGTACTGACCATCTGACAGTGCAGCTTTCCCTCAGCACTGACCCTCTGACAGTGCAGCACTCCCTCAGTACTGACCCTCTGACAGTGCAGCACTCCATCAGTAGTGACCCTCTGACAGTGCAGCACTCCCTCAATACTGACCCTCTGACAGTGCAGCACTCCCTCAGTACTGACCTCTGACTGTGCAGCTTTCCCTCAGTACTGACACTCTGACAGTGCAGCACTCCCTCAGTACTGACCCTTTGACAGTGCAGCACTCCCTCAGTACTGACTTTCTGACAGTGCAGCGCTCCATCAGTACAGACCCTCTGACAGTGCAGCACTCCCTCAGTACAGACCCTCTGACAGTGCAGCACTCCCTCAGTACTGACCCTCTGAAGTGCAGCTCTCCCTCAGTACTGACCCTCTCACAGTGCGGCACTCCCTCAGTACTGACCATCTGACAGTGCAGCTTTCCCTCAGTACTCACCCTCTGACAGTGCAGCACTCCCTCAGTAGTGACCCTCTGACAGTGCAGCTTTCCCTCAGTACTGACCCTCTGACAGTGCAGCACTCCCTCAGTACTGACCCTCTGACAGTGCAGCACTCCCTCAGTAGTGACCCTCTGACAGTGCAGCACTCCCTCAGTACTGACCCTCTGACAGTGCAGTGCTCCCTCAGTACTGACCCTCTGACAGTGCAGCTTTCCCTCAGTACTGACCCCCTGACAGTGCAGCACTCCCTCAGTACTGACCCTCTCACAGTGCGGTGCTCCCTCAGTACAGACCCTCTGACAGTGCAGCATTCCCTCAGTACTGACCCACTTACAGTGAAGCACTCCCTCAGTACTGACCCTCTGATAGTGTAGCTTTCCCTCAGTACTGACCCTCTGACTGTGCAGCACTCCCTCAGTACTGACACGCTGACATTGCAGCACTCCTTCAGTACTGACCCTCTGACAATGTGGCATCCCTCTGTACTGACACTCTGACAGTGCAGCACTACCTCATTACTGACCCTCTGACAGTGCAGCACTCCCTCAGTACTGACCCTCTCACAGTGCAGCTTTCCCTCAGTACTAACCATCTGACAGTGCAGCACTCCCTCAGTACTGATCCTCTCACAGTGCAGCACTCCATCAGTACTGACCCTCTCACAGTGCAGCACTCCCTCGGAACTGACCCTCATACAGTGCTGCTTTCCCTTGGTACTGACCCTCTGACAGTGCAGCACTCCCTCAGTACTGACCATCTGACAGTGCAGCTTTCCCTCAGTACTGACCCTCTGACAGTGCAGCACTCCCTCCGTACTGACCCTCTGACAGTGCAGCTTACCCGCAGCACTGACACTCTGACAGTGCAGCTCTCCCTCAATACTGACCCGCTGACAGTGCAGCGCTAGCTCAGTACTGACCCTCTGACAGTGCAGTGCTCCCTCAGTACTGACCCTCTGACAGTGCAGCTTTCCCTCAGTACTGACCCCCTGACAGTGCAGCACTCCCTCAGTACTGACCCTCTGACAGTTCGGTGTTCCCTCAGTACAGACCCTCTGACAGTGCAGCACTCCCTCACAACTGACCCTCCGATAGTGCAGCACTCCCTCAGTACTGACCCCCGGACAGTGCAGCACTCCCTCAGTACTGACCCTCTCACAGTGCGGCGATCCCTCAGTACAGACCCTCTGACAGTGCAGCAGTCCTTCAGTACTGCCCCTCTGTTCGTGCAGCTTTCCCTCAGTACTGACCCTCTGACAGTGCAGCTTTCCTTCAGTACTGACCCCCTGACAAGTGCAGCACTCACTCAGTACTGACCCTGCACAGTTCAGCACTCCCTCAGTAAAGACCCTCTGACAATGCATCACTCTCTCAGTACAGACCCTCTGACAGTGCAGCACTCCCGCAGTACTGACCGTCTGACAGTGCAGCACTCCCTCAGTACTGACCCTCTGACTGTGCAGCTTTCCCTCAGTACTGACCCTCTGACAATGCAGCACTCCCTCACTAATGACCCTTTGACAGTGCAGCATTTCTTCAGTACTGACCCTCTGATAGTGCAGCTTTCCCACAGTACAGAGCCTCTGATAGTACAGCACTCCCTCAGCACTGACCCTCTGACAGTGCAGCTTTCCCTCAGTACTAACCCTCTGACAGTGCGGCACTCCCTCAGTACTGACCCACTGACAGTGCAGCACTCCCTCCATACTTACCCTCTGACAGTGCAGCTTTCCCTCAGTACTGACTCTCTGACTGTGCAGCACTCCCTCAGTCCTGACCTCTGACTGTGCAGCTTTCCCTCAGTACTGACCCTCTGACAGTGCAGCACTCCCTCAGTACTGACCATCTGACAGTGCAGCTTTCCCTCAGTACTGACACTCTGACAGTGCAGCACTCCCTCAGCACTGACCCTCTGACAGTACAGCTTTCCCTCAGCACTGACCCTCTGACAGTGCAGCACTCCCTCAGTACTGACCCTCTGACAGTGCAGCACTCCCTCAGTAGTGACCCTCTGACAGTGCAGCACTCCCTCAATACTGACCCTCTGACAGTGCAGCTTACCCTCAGTACTGACACTCTGTCAGTGCAGCACTCCCTCAGTACTGACCCTCTCACAGTGCAGCACTCCCTCAATACTGACCCTCTGACAGTGCAGTGCTCCCTCAGTACTGACCCTCTGACAGTGCAGCTTTCCCTCAGTACTGACCCCCTGACAGTGCAGCACTCCCTCAGTACTGACCCTCTCACAGTGCGGTGCTCCCTCAGTGCAGACCCTCTGACAGTGCAGCACTCCCTCAGTACTGACCCATGACAGTGCAGCACTCCCTCAGTACAGACCCTCTGGCAGTGCAGCAGTCCCTCAGTACTGACCCTCTGACAGTGCAGCACTCCCTCAGTACTGACCCTCTCACAGTGCGGGACTCCCTCAGTACTGACCATCTGACAGTGCAGCTTTCCCTCAGTACTGACCCTCTGACAGTGCAGCACTCCCTCAGTAGTGACCCTCTGACAGTGCAGCTTTCCCTCTGTACTGACCCTCTGACAGTGCAGCACTCCCTCAGTACTGACCCTCTGACAGTGCAGCACTCCCTCAGTAGTGACCCTCTGACAGTGCAGCACTCCCTCAATACTGACCCTCTGACAGTGCAGCTTACCCTCAGTACTGACACTCTGACAGTGCAGCACTCCCTCAGTAGTGACCCTCTGACAGTGCAGTGCTCCCTCAGTACTGACCCATGACAGTGCAGCACTCCCACAGTACAGACACTCTCACAGTGCAGCACTCCCTCAGTACTGACCCTCTGACAGTGCAGCGCTCCCTCAGTACTGACCCTCTGACAGTGCGGCACTCCCTCAGTACTGCACCTTTGACAGTGCAGCACTCCCTCAGCCCTGACCATCTGATAATGCAGCTTTCCCTCAGTACTGGCTCTCTGACAGTGCAGCACTCCCTCAGTACTGACCGTCTGATAGTGCAGCACTCCCTCAGTACTGACCCTCTGACAGTGCAGCACTCCCTCAGTACTGACCCTCTGACAGTGCAGCACTCCCACAGTACTGACCCTCTGACTGTGCAGCTTTCCCTCAGTAATGACTCTGTGATAGTGCAGCGTTCCCTCAGTACTGACCCTCTGACTGTGCAGCTTTCCCTCAGTACTGCCCTCTGATAGTGCAGCTTTCCCACAGTACTGACTCTCTGACTGTGCAGCACTCCCTCAGTACTGACCCTCTGAGAGTGCAGCACGCCCTCAGTACTGACCCTCTGACAGTGCAGCACTCCCTCAGTACTGACCCTCTGACAGTGCAGCATTCCCTCAGTACCGACCCTCTGACAGTGCAGCACTCCCTCAGTACTGACCATCTGACAGTGCAGCACTCCCTCAGTACTGACCCTCTGACTGTGCAGCTTTCCCTCAGTACTGACCCTCAGACAGTGAAGCACTCCCTCAGTACTGACCCTCTGACAGTGCAGGACTCCCTCAGTACTGACCCTCTGACTGTGCAGCACTCCCTCAGTACTGACCCTCTGACTGTGCAGCTTTCCCTCAGAACTGACCCTCTGACAGTGCAGCACTCCCTCAGTACTGACCTCTGACTGTGCAGCTTTCCCTCAGTACTGACCCTTTGACAGTGCAGCACTCCCTCAGTACTGACCCTCTGATCGTGCACCTTTCCCTCAGTACTGACCCTCTGACTGTGCAGCTTTCTCTCAGTACTTACCCTCTGACAATGCAGCACTCCCTGCTCCTGACCCTTTGACAGTGCAGCTTTCCCTCAGTACTGACCCTCTGATAGTGCAGCATTCCCTCAGTACTCACTCTCTGACTGTGCAGCTTTCCCTCAATACTGACCCTCTGACTGTGCAGCTTTCCCTCAGTACTGACCCTCTGACAGTGCAGCATTCCCTCAGTACTGACACTCTGACAATGCAGCTTTCCCTCACTACTGACCCTCTGATAGTGCAGCACTCCCTCAATACTGACCCTCTCATAGTGCAGCACTCCCTCAGTACTGACACTCTGACAGTGCAGCTTTCCCTCAGAACTTACCCTCTGGCAGTGCAGCACTCCCTCAGTACTGACCCTCTGACAGTGCAGCACTCCCTCAGTACTGACACTCTGATAGTGCAGGACTCCCTTAGTACTGACCCTCTTATAGTGTGGAGCTCCCTCTGTACTGACCCTCTGACAGTGCAGCACTCCCTCAATACTGACCCACTGACAGTGGAGCGCTCCCTCAGTACTGACCCTCTGACAGTGCAGCACTCCCTCAGTACTGACCCTCTGACAGTGCAGCTTTCCCTCAGTACTGACCCTCTGACAGTGCAGCACTCCCTCAGTACTGACCCTCTGACACTGCAGCTTTCCCTCAGTACTGACCCTCTGACAGTGCAGCACTCCCTCAGTACTGACCCACTGACAGTGGAGCGCTCCCTCAGTACTGACCCTCTGACAGTGCAGCACTCCCTCATTACTGACCCTCTGACAGTGCAGCACTCCCTCATTACTGACCCTCTGACACTGCTGCTTTCCCTCAGTACTGACCCTCTGACAGTGCAGCACTCCCTCTGTACTGATCCTCTGACAGTGCAGCACTCCCTCAGTACTGACCGTCTGACAGTGCAGCACTCCCTCAGTACAGACCCTCTGACAGTGCAGCACTCCCTCAGTACTGACCCTCTGACAGTGCAGCACTCCCTCAGTACTGACCGTTTGACAGTGCAGCACTCCCTCAGTCCTGACCGTCTGAAAGTGCAGCACTCCCTCAGTACTGACCGTCTGACAGTGCAACTTTCCCTCAGTACTGTCCCTTTGACAGTGCAGCACTCCCTCAGTACTGAGCATTAGACAGTACAGCACTCCCTCTGTACTGACCCTCTGACTGTGCAGCTTTCCCTCAGTACTGACCCTCTGACTGTGCAGCACTCCCTCAGTACTGACACGCTGACATTGCAGCACTCCTTCAGTACTGACCCTCTGACAATGTGGCATCCCTCAGTACTGACCCTCTGACAGTGCAGCACTCCCTCATTACTGACCCTCTGACAGTGCAGCACTCCCTCAGTACTGACCCTCTCACAGTGCAGCTTTCCCTCAGTACTAACCATCTGACAGTGCAGCACTCCCTCAGTACTGATCCTCTCACAGTGCAGCACTCCATCAGTGCTGACCCTCTCACAGTGCAGCACTCCCTCGGAACTGACCCTCATACAGTGCTGCTTTCCCTTGGTACTGACCCTCTGACAGTGCAGCACTCCCTCAGTACTGACCATCTGACAGTGCAGCTTTCCCTCAGTACTGACCCTCTGACAGTGCAGCACTCCCTCCGTACTGACCCTCTGACAGTGCAGCTTACCCGCAGCACTGACACTCTGACAGTGCAGCACTCCCTCAATACTGACCCGCTGACAGTGCAGCGCTAGCTCAGTACTGACCCTCTGACAGTGCAGTGCTCCCTCAGTACTGACCCTCTGACAGTGCAGCTTTCCCTCAGTACTGACCCTCTGACAGTGCAGCTTTCCCTCAGTACTGACCCTCTGACAGTGCAGCACTCCCTCAGTACTGACCCTCTGACAGTTCGGTGTTCCCTCAGTACAGACCCTCTGACAGTGCAGCACTCCCTCACAACTGACCCTCCGATAGTGCAGCACTCCCTCAGTACTGACCCTCTCACAGTGAGGCGATTCCTCAGTACAGACCCTCTGACAGTGCAGCAGTCCTTCAGTACTGCCCCTCTGTTCGTGCAGCTTTCCCTCAGTACTGACCCTCTGACAGTGCAGCTTTCCTTCAGTACTGACCCCCTGACAAGTGCAGCACTCACTCAGTACTGACCCTGCACAGTTCAGCACTCCCTCAGTAAAGACCCTCTGACAATGCATCACTCTCTCAGTACAGACCCTCTGACAGTGCAGCACTCCCTCAGTACTGACCGTCTGACAGTGCAGCACTCCCTCAGTACTGACCCTCTGACTGTGCAGCTTTCCCTCAGTACTGACCCTCTGACAATGCAGCACTCCCTCACTACTGACCCTTTGACAGTGCAGCATTTCTTCAATACTGACCCTCTGGTAGTGCAGCTTTCCCTCAGTACAGAGCCTCTGATAGTACAGCACTCCCTCAGCACTGACCCTCTGACAGTGCAGCTTTCCCTCAGTACTAACCCTCTGACAGTGCGGCACTCCCTCAGTACTGACCCACTGACAGTGCAGCACTCCCTCAATACTTACCCTCTGACAGTGCAGCTTTCCCTCAGTACTGACTCTCTGACTGTGCAGCACTCCCTCAGTCCTGACCTCTGACTGTGCAGCTTTCCCTCAGTACTGACCCTCTGACAGTGCAGCACTCCCTCAGTACTGACCATCTGACAGTGCAGCTTTCCCTCAGTACTGACACTCTGACAGTGCAGCACTCCCTCAGTACTGACCCTCTCACAGTGCAGCACTCCCTCAATACTGACCCTCTGACAGTGCAGTGCTCCCTCAGTACTGACCCTCTGACAGTGCAGCTTTCCCTCAGTACTGACCCCCTGACAGTGCAGCACTCCCTCAGTACTGACCCTCTCACAGTGCGGTGCTCCCTCAGTGCAGACCCTCTGACAGTGCAGCACTCCCTCAGTACTGACCCCCTGACAGTGCAGCACTCCCTCAGTACAGACCCTCTGGCAGTGCAGCAGTCCCTCAGTACTGACCCTCTGACAGTGCAGCACTCCCTCAGTACTGACCCTCTCACAGTGCGGGACTCCCTCAGTACTGACCATCTGACAGTGCTGCGTTCCCTCAGTACTGACCCTCTGACAGTGCAGCACTCCCTCAGTAGTGACCCTCTGACAGTGCAGCTTTCCCTCTGTACTGACCCTCTGACAGTGCAGCACTCCCTCAGTACTGACCCTCTGACAGTGCAGCACTCCCTCAGTAGTGACCCTCTGACAGTGCAGCACTCCCTCAATACTGACCCTCTGACAGTGCAGCTTACCCTCAGTACTGACACTCTGACAGTGCAGCACTCCCTCAGTAGTTACCCTCTGACAGTGCAGTGCTCCCTCAGTACTGACCCATGACAGTGCAGCACTCCCTCAGTACAGACACTCTCACAGTGCAGCACTCCCTCAGTACTGACCCTCTGACAGTGCAGCGCTCCCTCAGTACTGACCCTCTGACAGTGCGGCACTCCCTCAGTACTGCACCTTTGACAGTGCAGCACTCCCTCAGCCCTGACCATCTGATAATGCAGCTTTCCCTCAGTACTGGCTCTCTGACAGTGCAGCACTCCCTCAGTACTGACCGTCTGATAGTGCAGCACTCCCTCAGTACTGACCCTCTGACAGTGCAGCACTCCCTCAGTACTGACCCTCTGACAGTGCAGCACTCCCACAGTTCTGACCCTCTGACTGTGCAGCTTTCCCTCAGTACTGACTCTGTGATAGTGCAGCGTTCCCTCAGTACTGACCCTCTGACTGTGCAGCTTTCCCTCAGTACTGCCCCTCTGATAGTGCAGCTTTCCCACAGTACTGACTCTCTGACTGTGCAGCACTCCCTCAGTACTGACCCTCTGAGAGTGCAGCACGCCCTCAGTACTGACCCTCTGACAGTGCAGCACTCCCTCAGT
Source organism: Chiloscyllium plagiosum (assembly GCF_037043375.1). Lineage (NCBI taxonomy): Eukaryota > Metazoa > Chordata > Chondrichthyes > Orectolobiformes > Hemiscylliidae > Chiloscyllium > Chiloscyllium plagiosum. Next base: position 762,137 of record NW_028270191.1, on the reverse strand, counting down.
ACTGACCCTCTGACAGTGCAGCATTCCCTCAGTACCGACCCTCTGACAGTGCAGCACTCCCTCAGTACTGACCATCTGACAGTGCAGCACTCCCTCAGTACTGACCCTCTGACAGTGCAGCTTTCCCTCAGTACTGACCCTCAGACAGTGAAGCACTCCCTCAGTACTGACCCTCTGACAGTGCAGGACTCCCTCAGTACTGACCCTCTGACTGTGCAGCACTCCCTCAGTACTGACCCTCTGACTGTGCAGCTTTCCCTCAGTACTGACCCTCTGACAGTGCAGCACTCCCTCAGTACTGACCTCTGACTGTGCAGCTTTCCCTCAGTACTGACCCTTTGACAGTGCAGCACTCCCTCAGTACTGACCCTCTGATCGTGCACCTTTCCCTCAGTACTGACCCTCTGACTGTGCAGCTTTCTCTCAGTGCTGACCCTCTGACAATGCAGCACTCCCTGCTCCTGACCCTTTGACAGTGCAGCTTTCCCTCAGTACTGACCCTCTGATAGTGCAGCATTCCCTCAGTACTCACTCTCTGACTGTGCAGCTTTCCCTCAATACTGACCCTCTGACTGTGCAGCTTTCCCTCAGTACTGACCCTCTGACAGTGCAGCATTCCCTCAGTACTGACACTCTGACAATGCAGCTTTCCCTCACTACTGACCCTCTGATAGTGCAGCACTCCCTCAATACTGACCCTCTCATAGTGCAGCACTCCCTCAGTACTGACACTCTGACAGTGCAGCTTTCCCTCAGAACTTACCCTCTGGCAGTGCAGCACTCCCTCAGTACTGACCCTCTGACAGTGCAGCACTCCCTCAGTACTGACACTCTGATAGTGCAGGACTCCCTTAGTACTGACCCTCTTATAGTGTGGAGCTCCCTCTGTACTGACCCTCTGACAGTGCAGCACTCCCTCAATACTGACCCACTGACAGTGGAGCGCTCCCTCAGTACTGACCCTCTGACAGTTCAGCACTCCCTCAGTACTGACCCTCTGACAGTGCAGCTTTCCCTCAGTACTGTCCCTCTGACAGTGCAGCACTCCCTCAGTACTGACCCTCTGACACTGCAGCTTTCCCTCAGTACTGACCCTCTGACAGTGCAGCACTCCCTCAGTACTGACCCACTGACAGTGGAGCGCTCCCTCAGTACTGACCCTCTGACAGTGCAGCACTCCCTCATTACTGACCCTCTGACAGTGCAGCACTCCCTCATTACTGACCCTCTGACAGTGCAGCTTTCCCTCAGTACTGTCCCTCTGACAGTGCAGCACTCCCTCTGTACTGATCCTCTGACAGTGCAGCACTTCCTCAGTACTGACCGTCTGACAGTGCAGCACTCCCTCAGTACAGACCCTCTGACAGTGCAGCACTCCCTCAGTTCTGACCCTCTGACAGTGCAGCACTCCCTCAGTACTGACTGTTTGACAGTGCAGCACTCCCTCAGTCCTGACCGTCTGAGAGTGCAGCACTCCCTCAGTACTGACCGTCTGACAGTGCAACTTTCCCTCAGTACTGTCCCTTTGACAGTGCAGCACTCCCTCAGTACTGAGCTTTAGACAGTACAGCACTCCCTCTGTACTGACCCTCTGACTGTGCAGCTTTCCCTCAGTACTGACCCTCTGACTGTGCAGCACTCCCTCAGTACTGACACGCTGACATTGCAGCACTCCTTCAGTACTGACCCTCTGACAGTGCAGCACTCCCTCATTACTGACCCTCTGACAGTGCAGCACTCCCTCATTACTGACCCTCTGACAGTGCAGCACTCCCTCAGTACTGACCATCTGACAGTGCAGCACTCCCTCAGTCCTGATCCTCTCACAGTGCAGCACTCCATCAGTACTGACCCTCTCACAGTGCAGCACTCCCTCGGAACTGACCCTCATACAGTGCTGCTTTCCCTTGGTACTGACCCTCTGACAGTGCAGCACTCCCTCAGTACTGACCATCTGACAGTGCAGCTTTCCCTCAGTACTGACCCTCTGACAGTGCAGCACTCCCTCCGTACTGACCCTCTGACAGTGCAGCTTACCCGCAGCACTGACACTCTGACAGTGCAGCACTCCCTCAATACTGACCCGCTGACAGTGCAGCGCTAGCTCAGTACTGACCCTCTGACAGTGCAGTGCTCCCTCAGTACTGACCCTCTGACAGTCCAGCTTTTCCTCAGTACTGACCCCCTGACAGTGCAGCACTCCCTCAGTACTGACCCTCTGACAGTTCGGTGTTCCCTCAGTACAGACCCTCTGACAGTGCAGCACTCCCTCACAACTGACCCTCCGATAGTGCAGCACTCCCTCAGTACTGACCCCCTGACAGTGCAGCACTCCCTCAGTACTGACCCTCTCACAGTGCGGCGATCCCTCAGTACAGACCCTCTGACAGTGCAGCAGTCCTTCAGTACTGCCCCTCTGTTCGTGCAGCTTTCCCTCAGTACTGACCCTCTGACAGTGCAGCTTTCCTTCAGTACTGACCCCCTGACAAGTGCAGCACTCACTCAGTACTGACCCTGCACAGTTCAGCACTCCCTCAGTAAAGACCCTCTGACAGTGCAGCACTCCCTCAGTACTGACCGTCTGACAGTGCAGCACTCCCTCAGTACAGAGCCTCTGATAGTACAGCACTCCCTCAGCACTGACCCTCTGACAGTGCAGCTTTCCCTCAGTACTAACCCTCTGACAGTGCGGCACTCCCTCAGTACTGACCCACTGACAGTGCAGCACTCCCTCAATACTTACCCTCTGACAGTGCAGCTTTCCCTCAGTACTGACTCTCTGACTATGCAGCACTCCCTCAGTCCTGACCTCTGACTGTGCAGCTTTCCCTCAGTACTGACCCTCTGACAGTGCAGCACTCCCTCAGTACTGACCATCTGACAGTGCAGCTTTCCCTCAGTACTGACACTCTGACAGTGCAGCACTCCCTCAGCACTGACCCTCTGACAGTACAGCTTTCCCTCAGCACTGACCCTCTGACAGTGCTGCACTCCCTCAGTACTGACCCTCTGACAGTGCAGCACTCCCTCAGTAGTGACCCTCTGACAGTGCAGCACTCCCTCAATACTGACCCTCTGACAGTGCAGCTTACCCTCAGTACTGACACTCTGACAGTGCAGCACTCCCTCAATACTGACCCTCTGACAGTGCAGCGCTCCCTCAGTACTGACACTCTGACAGTGCAGCTTTCCCTCAGTACTGACCCCCTGACAGTGCAGCACTCCCTCAGTACTGACCCTCTCACAGTGCGGTGCTCCCTCAGTGCAGACCCTCTGACAGTGCAGCACTCCCTCAGTACTGACCCATGACAGTGCAGCACTCCCTCAGTACAGACCCTCTGGCAGTGCAGCACTCCCTCAGTACTGACCCTCTGAAGTGCAGCACTCCCTCAGTACTGACCCTCTCACAGTGCGGGATTCCCTCAGTACTGACCATCTGACAGTGCAGCTTTCCCTCAGTACTGACCCTCTGACAGTGCAGCACTCCCTCAGTAGTGACCCTCTGACAGTGCAGCTTTCCCTCTGTACTGACCCTCTGACAATGCAGCACTCCCTCAGTACTGACCCTCTGACAGTGCAGCACTCCCTCAGTAGTGACCCTCTGACAGTGCAGCACTCCCTCAATACTGACCCTCTGACAGTGCAGCTTACCCTCAGTACTGACACTCTGACAGTGCAGCACTCCCTCAGTAGTGACCCTCTGACAGTGCAGTGCTCCCTCAGTACTGACCCATGACAGTGCAGCACTCCCTCAGTACAGACCCTCTCACAGTGCAGCACTCCCTCAGTACTGACCCTCTGACAGTGCAGCGCTCCCTCAGTACTGACCCTCTGACAGTGCGGCACTCCCTCAGTACTGCACCTTTGACAGTGCAGCACTCCCTCAGCCCTGACCATCTGATAATGCAGCTTTCCCTCAGTACTGGCTCTCTGACAGTGCAGCACTCCCTCAGTACTGACCGTCTGATAGTGCAGCACTCCCTCAGTACTGACCCTCTGACAATGCAGCACTCCCTCAGTACTGACCCTTTGACAGTGCAGCATTCCCTCAGTACTGACCCTCTGACAGTGCAGCACTCCCACAGTACTGACCCTCTGACTGTGCAGCTTTCCCTCAGTACTGATTCTCTGATAGTGCAGCGTTCCCTCAGTACTGACCCTCTGACTGTGCAGCTTTCCCTCAGTACTGCCCCTCTGATAGTGCAGCTTTCCCACAGTACTGACTCTCTGACTGTGCAGCACTCCCTCAGTACTGACCCTCTGACAGTGCAGCACTCCCTCAGTACTGACCCTCTGACAGTGCAGCACTCCCTCAGTACTGACCCTCTGTCAGTGCAGCATTCCCTCAGTACCAACCCTCTGACAGTGCAGCACTCCCTCAGTACTGACCATCTGACAGTGCAGCACTCCCTCAGTACTGACCCTCAGACAGTGAAGCGCTCCCTCAGTACTGACCCTCTGACAGTGCAGCACTACCTCAGTACTGACCCTCTGACTGTGCAGCACTCCCTCAGTACTGACCCTCTGACTGTGCAGCTTTCCCTCAGTACTGACCCTCTGACAGTGCAGCACTCCCTCAGTACTGACCTCTGACTGTGCAGCTTTCCCTCAGTACTGACCCTTTGACAGTGCAGCACTCCCTCAGTACTGACCCTCTGATCGTGCACCTTTCCCTCAGGACTGACCCTCTGACTGTGCAGCTTTCTCTCAGTACTGACCCTCTGACAATGCAGCACTCCCTGCTCCTGACCCTTTGACAGTGCAGCTTTCCCTCAGTACTGACCCTCTGATAGTGCAGCATTCCCTCAGTACTCACTCTCTGACTGTGCAGCTTTCCCTCAATACTGACCCTCTGACTGTGCAGCTTTCCCTCAGTACTGACCCTCTGACAGTGCAGCATTCCCTCAGTACTGACACTCTGACAATGCAGCTTTCCCTCACTACTGACCCTCTGATAGTGCAGGTCTCCCTCAGTACTGACCCTCTGTCAGTGCCGCTTTCCCTCAGTACTGCCCCTCTGATAGTGCAGCACTCCCTCAATACTGACCCTCTCATAGTGCAGCACTCCCTCAGTACTGACACTCTGACAGTGCAGCTTTCCCTCAGAACTTACCCTCTGGCAGTGCAGCACTCCTTCAGTACTGACCCTCTGACAGTGCAGCACTCCCTCAGTACTGACACTCTGATAGTGCAGGACTCCCTTAGTACTGACCCTCTTATAGTGCGGAGCTCCCTCTGTACTGACCCTCTGACAGTGCAGCACTCCCTCAATACTGACCCGCTGACAGTGGAGCGCTCCCTCAGTATTGACCATCTGACAGTGCAGCACTCCCTCAGTACTGACCCTCTGACAGTGCAGCACACCCTCAGTACTGACCCTCTGATATTGCAGCTTTCCCTCAGTACTGACCCTCTGACAGTGCAGCACTCCCTCAATACTGACCCGCTGACAGTGGAGCGCTCCCTCAGTACTGACCCTCTGACAGTGCAGCACCCCCTCAGTACTGACCCTCTGACAGTGCAGCTTTCCCTCAGTACTGTCCCTCCGACAGTGCAGCACTCCCTCTGTACTGATCCTCTGACAGTGCAGCACTCCCTCAGTACTGACCCTCTGACAGTGCAGCACTCCCTCAGTACTGACCCTCTGACAGTGCAGCTTTCCCTCAGTACTGACAGTCTGACAGTGCAGCACTCCCTCAGTAAAGACCCTCTGACAGTGCAGCACTCCCTCAATACTGACCCGCTGACAGTGGAGCGCTCCCTCAGTACTGACCCTCTGACAGTGCAGCACTCCCTCAGTACTGACCCTCTGACAGTGCAGCTTTCCCTCAGTACTGACCCTCTGACAGTGCAGCACTCCCTCAGTACTGACCCTCTGACAGTGCAGCTTTCCCTCAGTACTGACTGTCTGACAGTGCAGCGCTCCCTCATTACTGACCCTCTGACAGTGCAGCACTCCCTCAGTACAGACCCTCTGACAGTGCAGCGCTCCCTCAGTACTGACCCTCTCATAGTGCAGCACTCCCTCAGTACTGACACTCTGACAGTGCAGCTTTCCCTCAGAACGTACCCTCTGGCAGTGCAGCACTCCCTCAGTACTGACCCTCTGACAGTGCAGCACTCCCTCAGTACTGACACTCTGATAGTGCAGGACTCCCTTAGTACTGACCCTCTTATAGTGCGGAGCTCCCTCTGTACTGACCCTCTGACAGTGCAGCACTCCCTCAATACTGACCCGCTGACAGTGGAGCGCTCCCTCAGTACTGACCCTCTGACAGTGCAGCACTCCCTCAGTACTGACCCTCTGACAGTGCAGCTTTCCCTCAGTACTGACCCTCTGACAGTGCAGCACTCCCTCTGTACTGATCCTCTGACAGTGCAGCACTCCCTCAGTACTGACCCTCTGACAGTTCAGCACTCCCTCAGTACTGACCCTCTGACAGTGCAGCGCTCCCTCAGCACTGACCCTCTGACAGTGCCGCACTCCCTCAGTACTGACCTTCTGACAGTGCTGCACTCCCTCAGTACTGACCCTCTGACAGTGCAGCACTCCCTCAGTACTGACCCTCTGACAGTGCAGCACTCCCCCATTACTGACCCTCTGACACTGCTGCTTTCCCTCAGTACTGACCCTCTGACAGTGCAGCACTCCCTCTGTACTGATCCTCTGACAGTGCAGCAGTCCCTCAGTACTGACCGTCTGACAGTGCAGCACACCCTCAGTACAGACCCTCTGACAGTGCAGCTATCCCTCAGTGCTGACCATCTGACAGTGCAGCACTCCCTCAGTACTGACCGTTTGACAGTGCAGCACTCCCTCAGTACTGACCGTTTGACAGTGCAGCACTCCCTCAGTCCTGACCGTCTGAAAGTGCAGCACTCCCTCAGTACTGACCCTCTGACTGTGCAGCTTTCCCTCAGTACTGACCCTCTGACTGTGCAGCACTCCCTCAGTACTGACACGCTGACATTGTAGCACTCCTTCAGTACTGACCCTCTGACAATGTGGCATCCCTCAGTACTGACACTCTGACAGTGCAGCACTACCTCATTACTGACCCTCTGACAGTGCAGCACTCCCTCAGTACTGACCCTCTCACAGTGCAGCTTTCCCTCAGTACTAACCATCTGACAGTGCAGCACTCCCTCAGTACTGATCCTCTCACAGTGCAGCACTCCATCAGCACTGACCCTCTCACAGTGCAGCACTCCCTCGGAACTGACCCTCTGACAGTGCAGCACTCCCTCCGTACTGACCCTCTGACAGTTCAGCTTACCCGCAGCACTGACACTCTGACAGTGCAGCACTCCCTCAATACTGACCCGCTGACAGTGCAGCGCTAGCTCAGTACTGACCCTCTGACAGTGCAGTGCTCCCTCAGTACTGACCCTCTGACAGTGCAGCTTTCCCTCAGTACTGACCCCCTGACAGTGCATCAATCCCTCAGTACTGACCATCTGACAGTTCGGTGTTCCCTCAGTACAGACCCTCTGACAGTGCAGCACTCCCTCACAACTGACCCTCCGATAGTGCAGCACTCCCTCAGTACTGACCCTCTCACAGTGAGGCGATCCCTCTGTACTGACCCTCTGACAGTGCAGCACTCCCTCAGTAGTGACCCTCTGACAGTGCAGCACTCCCTCAATACTGACCCTCTGACAGTGCAGCTTACCCTCAGTACTGACACTCTGACAGTGCAGCACTCCCTCAGTAGTGACCCTCTGACAGTGTAGTGCTCCCTCAGTACTGACCCATGACAGTGCAGCACTCCCTCTGTACAGACCCTCTCACAGTGCAGCACTCCCTCAGTACTGAACCTCTGACAGTGCAGCGCTCCCTCAGTACTGACCCTCTGACAGTGCGGCACTCCCTCAGTACTGACCCTCTGACAGTGCAGCACTCCCTCAGTACTGACCCTCCGACAGTGCAGCACTCCCTCAGTACTGACACTCTGATAGTGCAGGACTCCCTTAGTACTGACCCTCTTATAGTGCGGAGCTCCCTCTGTACTGACCCTCTGACAGTGCAGCACTCTCTCAATACTGACCCGCTGACAGTGGAGCGCTCCCTCAGTATTGACCATCTGACAGTGCAGCACTCCCTCAGTACTGACCCTCTGACAGTGCAGCACTCCCTCAGCACTGACCCTCTGACAGTGCAGCTTTCCCTCAGTACTGACCCCCTGACAGTGCAGCACTCCCTCTGTACTGATCCTCTGACAGTGCAGCACTCCCTCAGTACTGACCCTCTGACAGTGCAGCACTCCCTCAGTACTGACCCTCTGACAGTGCAGCTTTCCCTCAGTACTGACACTCTGACAGTGCAGCACTCCCTCAGTAAAGACCCTCTGACAGTGCAGCACTCCCTCAATACTGACCCGCTGACAGTGGAGCGCTCCCTCAGTACTGACCCTCTGACAGTGCAGCACTCCCTCAGTACTGACCCTCTGACAGTGCAGCACTCCCTCAGTACTGACCCTCTGACAGTGCAGCACTCCCTCAGTACTGACCCTCTGACAGTGCAGCTTTCCCTCAGTACTGACTGTCTGACAGTGCAGCACTCCCTCATTACTGACCCTCTGACAGTGCAGCACTCCCTCAGTACAGACCCTCTGACAGTGCAGCGCTCCCTCAGTACTGACCCTCTCATAGTGCAGCACTCCCTCAGTACTGACACTCTGACAGTGCAGCTTTCCCTCAGAACTTACCCTCTGGCAGTGCAGCACTCCCTCAGTACTGACCCTCTGACAGTGCAGCACTCCCTCAGTACTGACACTCTGATAGTGCAGGACTCCCTTAGTACTGACCCTCTTATAGTGCGGAGCTCCCTCTGTACTGACCCTCTGACAGTGCAGCACTCCCTCAATACTGACCCGCTGACAGTGGAGCGCTCCCTCAGTACTGACCCTCTGACAGTGCAGCACTCCCTCTGTACTGACCCTCTGACAGTGCAGCTTTCCCTCAGTACTGACCCTCTGACAGTGCAGCACTCCCTCTGTACTGATCCTCTGACAGTGCAGCACTCCCTCAGTACTGACCCTCTGACAGTGCAGCACTCCCTCTGTACTGATCCTCTGACAGTGCAGCACTCCCTCAGTACTGACCGTCTGACAGTGCAGCACACCCTCAGTACAGACCCTCTGACAGTGCAGCTATCCCTCAGTACTGACCATCTGACAGTGCAGCACTCCCTCAGTACTGACCGTTTGACAGTGCAGCACTCCCTCAATACTGACCGTTTGACAGTGCAGCACTCCCTCAGTCCTGACCGTCTGAAAGTGCAGCACTCCCTCAGTACTGACCGTCTGACAGTGCAACTTTCCCTCAGTACTGTCCCTTTGACAGTGCAGCACTCCCTCAGTACTGACCCTCTGACTGTGCAGCTTTCCCTCAGTACTGACCCTCTGACTGTGCAGCACTCCCTCAGTACTGACACGCTGACATTGTAGCACTCCTTCAGTACTGACCCTCTGACAATGTGGCATCCCTCAGTACTGACCCTCTGACAGTGCAGCACTACCTCATTACTGACCCTCTGACAGTGCAGCACTCCCTCAGTACTGACCCTCTCACAGTGCAGCTTTCCCTCAGTACTAACCATCTGACAGTGCAGCACTCCCTCAGTACTGATCCTCTCACAGTGCAGCACTCCATCAGTACTGACCCTCTCACAGTGCAGCACTCCCTCGGAACTGACCCTCATACAGTGCTGCTTTCCCTTGGTACTGACCCTCTGACAGTGCAGCACTCCCTCAGTACTGACCATCTGACAGTGCAGCTTTCCCTCAGTACTGACCCTCTGACAGTGCAGCACTCCCTCCGTACTGACCCTCTGACAGTTCAGCTTACCCGCAGCACTGACACTCTGACAGTGCAGCACTCCCTCAATACTGACCCGCTGACAGTGCAGCGCTAGCTCAGTACTGACCCTCTGACAGTGCAGTGCTCCCTCAGTACTGACCCTCTGACAGTGCAGCTTTCCCTCAGTACTGACCCTCTGACAGTGCAGCACTCCCTCAGTACTGACCCTCTGACAGTTCGGTGTTCCCTCAGTACAGACCCTCTGACAGTGCAGCACTCCCTCACAACTGACCCTCCGATAGTGCAGCACTCCCTCAGTACTGACCCTCTCACAGTGAGGCGATCCCTCAGTACTGACCCTCTGACAGTGCAGCAGTCCTTCAGTACTGCCCCTCTGTTCGTGCAGCTTTCCCTCAGTCCTGACCCTCTGACAGTGCAGCTTTCCTTCAGTACTGACCCCCTGACAAGTGCAGCACTCACTCAGTACTGACCCTGCACAGTTCAGCACTCCCTCAGTAAAGACCCTCTGACAATGCATCACTCTCTCAGTACAGACCCTCTGACAGTGCAGCACTCCCTCAGTACTGACCGTCTGACAGTGCAGCACTCCCTTAGTACTGACCCTCTGACTGTGCAGCTTTCCCTCAGTACTGACCATCTGACAATGCAGCACTCCCTCACTACTGACCCTTTGACAGTGCAGCATTTCTTCAATACTGACCCTCTGATAGTGCAGCTTTCCCTCAGTACAGAGCCTCTGATAGTACAGCACTCCCTCAGCACTGACCCTCTGACAGTGCAGCACTCCCTCAGTACTGACCCTCTGACAGTGCAGCACTCCCTCAGTACAGACCCTCTGACAGTGCAGCGCTCCCTCAGTACTGACCCTCTCATAGTGCAGCACTCCCTCAGTACTGACACTCTGACAGTGCAGCTTTCCCTCAGAACTTACCCTCTGGCAGTGCAGCACTCCCTCAGTACTGACCCTCTGACAGTGCAGCACTCCCTCAGTACTGACACTCTGTTAGTGCAGGACTCCCTTAGTACTGACCCTCTTATAGTGCGGAGCTCCCTCTGTACTGACCCTCTGACAGTGCAGCACTCCCTCAATACTGACCCGCTGACAGTGGAGCGCTCCCTCAGTACTGACCCTCTGACAGTGCAGCACCCCCTCAGTACTGACCCTCTGACAGTGCAGCTTTCCCTCAGTACTGTCCCTCTGACAGTGCAGCACTCCCTCTGTACTGATCCTCTGACAGTGCAGCACTCCCTCAGTACTGACCCTCTGACAGTGCAGCACTCCCTCAGTACTGACCCTCTGACAGTGCAGCTTTCCCTCAGTACTGACAGTCTGACAGTGCAGCACTCCCTCAGTAAAGACCCTCTGACACTGCAGCACTCCCTAAATACTGACCCGCTGACAGTGGAGCGCTCCCTCAGTACTGACCCTCTGACAGTGCAGCTTTCCCTCAGTACTGACCCTCTGACAGTGCAGCACTCCCTCAGTACTGACCCTCTGACAGTGCAGCTTTCCCTCAGTACTGACAGTCTGACAGTGCAGCACTCCCTCATTACTGACCCTCTGACAGTGCAGCACTCCCTCAGTACAGACCCTCTGACAGTGCAGCGCTCCCTCAGCACTGACCCTCTGACAGTGCCGCACTCCCTCAGTACTGACCCTCTGACAGTGCTGCACTCCCTCAGTACTGACCCTCTGACAGTGCAGCACTCCCTCAGTACTGACCCTCTGACAGTGCAGCACTCCCTCATTACTGACCCTCTGACACTGCTGCTTTGCCTCAGTACTGACCCTCTGACAGTGCAGCTCTCCCTCTGTACTGATCCTCTGACAGTGCAGCACTCCCTCAGTACTGACCCTCTGACAGTGCAGCACACCCTCAGTACAGACCCTCTGACAGTGCAGCTATCCCTCAGTACTGACCATCTGACAGTGCAGCACTCCCTCAGTACTGACCGTTTGACAGTGCAGCACTCCCTCAGTACTGACCGTTTGACAGTGCAGCACTCCCTCAGTCCTGACCGTCTGAAAGTGCAGCACTCCCTCAGTACTGACCGTCTGACAGTGCAACTTTCCCTCAGTACTGTCCCTTTGACAGTGCAGCACTCCCTCAGTACTGACCCTCTGACTGTGCAGCTTTCCCTCAGTACTGACCCTCTGACTGTGCAGCACTCCCTCAGTACTGACACGCTGACATTGTAGCACTCCTTCAGTACTGACCCTCTGACAATGTGGCATCCCTCAGTACTGACCCTCTGACAGTGCAGCACTACCTCATTACTGACCCTCTGACAGTGCAGCACTCCCTCAGTACTGACCCTCTCACAGTGCAGCTTTCCCTCAGTACTAACCATCTGACAGTGCAGCACTCCCTCAGTACTGATCCTCTCACAGTGCAGCACTCCATCAGTACTGACCCTCTCACAGTGCAGCACTCCCTCGGAACTGACCCTCATACAGTGCTGCTTTCCCTTGGTACTGACCCTCTGACAGTGCAGCACTCCCTCAGTACTGACCATCTGACAGTGCAGCTTTCCCTCAGTACTGACCCTCTGACAGTGCAGCACTCCCTCCGTACTGACCCTCTGACAGTTCAGCTTACCCGCAGCACTGACACTCTGACAGTGCAGCACTCCCTCAATACTGACCCGCTGACAGTGCAGCGCTAGCTCAGTACTGACCCTCTGACAGTGCAGTGCTCCCTCAGTACTGACCCTCTGACAGTGCAGCTTTCCCTCAGTACTGACCCTCTGACAGTGCAGCACTCCCTCAGTACTGACCCTCTGACAGTTCGGTGTTCCCTCAGTACAGACCCTCTGACAGTGCAGCACTCCCTCACAACTGACCCTCCGATAGTGCAGCACTCCCTCAGTACTGACCCTCTCACAGTGAGGCGATTCCTCAGTACAGACCCTCTGACAGTGCAGCAGTCCTTCAGTACTGCCCCTCTGTTCGTGCAGCTTTCCTTCAGTACTGACCCTCTGACAGTGCAGCTTTCCTTCAGTACTGACCCCCTGACAAGTGCAGCACTCACTCAGTACTGACCCTGCACAGTTCAGCACTCCCTCAGTAAAGACCCTCTGACAATGCATCACTCTCTCAGTACAGACCCTCTGACAGTGCAGCACTCCCTCAGTACTGACCGTCTGACAGTGCAGCACTCCCTCAGTACTGACCCTCTGACTGTGCAGCTTTCCCTCAGTACTGACCCTCTGACAATGCAGCACTCCCTCACGACTGACCCTTTGACAGTGCAGCATTTCTTCAATACTGACCCTCTGATAGTGCAGCTTTCCCTCAGTACAGAGCCTCTGATAGTACAGCACTCCCTCAGCACTGACCCTCTGACAGTGCAGCTTTCCCTCAGTACTAACCCTCTGACAGTGCGGCACTCCCTCAGTACTGACCCACTGACAGTGCAGCACTCCCTCAATACTTACCCTCTGACAGTGCAGCTTTCCCTCAGTACTGACTCTCTGACTGTGCAGCACTCCCTCAGTCCTGACCTCTGACTGTGCAGCTTTCCCTCAGTACTGACCCTCTGACAGTGCAGCACTCCCTCAGTACTGACCATCTGACAGTGCAGCTTTCCCTCAGAACTGACACTCTGACAGTGCAGCACTCCCTCAGCACTGACCCTCTGACAGTACAGCTTTCCCTCAGCACTGACCCTCTGACAGTGCAGCACTCCCTCAGTACTGACCCTTTGACAGTGCAGCACTCCCTCAGTAGTGACCCTCTGACAGTGCAGCACTCCCTCAATTCTGACCCTCTGACAGTGCAGCTTACCCTCAGTACTGACACTCTGACAGTGCAGCACTCCCTCAATACTGACCCTCTGACAGTGCAGTGCTCCCTCAGTACTGACCCTCTGACAGTGCAGCTTTCCCTCAGTACTGACCCCCTGACAGTGCAGCACTCCCTCAGTACTGACCCTCTCACAGTGCGGTGCTCCCTCAGTGCAGACCCTCTGACAGTGCAGCACTCCCTCAGTACTGACCCATGACAGTGCAGCACTCCCTCAGTACTGACCCTCTGAAGTGCAGCACTCCCTCAGTACTGACCCTCTCACAGTGCGGGACTCCCTCAGTACTGACCATCTGACAGTGCAGCTTTCCCTCAGTACTGACCCTCTGACAGTGCAGCACTCCCTCAGTAGTGACCCTCTGACAGTGCAGCTTTCCCTCTGTACTGACCCTCTGACAGTGCAGCACTCCCTCAGTATTGACCCTCTGACAGTGCAGCACTCCCTCAATACTGACCCTCTGACAGTGCAGCTTACCCTCAGTACTGACACTCTGACAGTGCAGCACTCCCTCAGTACTGACCCTCTGACAGTGCAGCACTCCCACAGCACTGACCCTCTGACTGTGCAGCTTTCCCTCAGTACTGACTCTCTGATAGTGCAGCACTCCCTCAGTACTGACCCTCTGACTGTGCAGCTTTCCCTCAGTACTGCCCCTCTGATAGTGCAGCTTTCCCACAGTACTGACTCTCTGACTGTGCAGCACTCCCTCAGTACTGACCCTCTGACAGTGCAGCACTCCCTCAGTACTCACCCTCTGACAGTGCTGCACTCCCTCAGTACTGACCCTCTGACAGTGCAGCATTCCCTCAGTACTGACCCTCTGACTGTGCAGCACTCCCTCAGTACTGACCCTGTGACAGTGCAGCGCTCCCTCAGTACCGACCCTCTGATAGTGCGGCACTCCCTTAGTACTGCACCTTTGACAGTGCAGCACTCCCTCAGCCCTGACCATCTGATAATGCAGCTTTCCCTCAGTACTGGCTCTCTGACAGTGCAGCACCCACTCAGTACTGACCGTCTGATAGTGCAGCACTCCCTCAGTACTGACCCTCTGACAATGCAGCACTCCCTCAGTACTGAACCTTTGACAGTGCAGCATTCCCTCAGTACTGACCCTCTGACAGTGCAGCACTCCCACAGCACTGACCCTCTGACTGTGCAGCTTTCCCTCAGTACTGACTCTCTGATAGTGCAGCACTCCCTCAGTACTGACCCTCTGACTGTGCAGCTTTCCCTCAGTACTGCCCCTCTGATAGTGCAGCTTTCCCACAGTACTGACTCTCTGACTGTGCAGCACTCCCTCAGTACTGACCCTCTGACAGTGCAGTAGTCCCTCAGTACTCACCCTCTGACAGTGCTGCACTCCCTCAGTACTGACCCTCTGACAGTGCAGCTTTCCCACAGTACTGACTCTCTGACTGTGCAGCACTCCCTCAGTACTGACCCTCTGACAGTGCAGCACTCCCTCAGTACTCACCCTCTGACAGTGCTGCACTCCCTCAGTACTGACCCTCTGACAGTGCAGCATTCCCTCAGTACTGACCCTCTGACAGTGCAGCACTCCCTCAGTACTGACCTCTGACTGTGCAGCTTTCCCTCAGTACTGACCCTTTGACAGTGCAGCACACCCTCAGTACTGACCCTCTGATCGTGCACCTTTCCCTCAGTACTGACTCTCTGACAGTGCAGCGCTCCCTCAGTACTGACCCTCTCATAGTGCAGCGCTCCATCAGTACTGACCCTCTCATAGTGCAGCACTCCCTCAGTACTGACACTCTGACAGTGCAGCTTTCCCTCAGAACTTACCCTCTGGCAGTGCAGCACTCCCTCAGTACTGACCCTCTGACAGTGCAGCACTCCCTCAGTACTGACCCTCTGACAGTGCAGCTTTCCCTCAGTACTGACAGTCTGACAGTGCAGCACTCCCTCAGTACTAACCCTCTGACACTGCTGCTTTCCCTCAGTACCGACCCTCTGACAGTGCAGCACTCCCTCTGTACTGATCCTCTGACAGTGCAGCACTCCCTCAGTACTGACCGACTGACAGTGCAGCACTCCCTCAGTACAGACCCTCTGACAGTGCAGCACTCCCTCAGTACTGACCATCTGACAGTGCAGCACTCCCTCAGTACAGACCCTCTGACAGTGCAGCACTCCCTCAGTACTGACCCTCTGACAGTGCAGCTTTCCCTCAGTACTGACCCTCTGACAGTGCGGCACTCCCTCAGTACTGACCCTCTGATAGTGCAGCACTCCCTCAGCACTGACCCTCTGACAGTGCAGCTTTCCCTCAGTACTGACCCTCTGACAGTGCAGCACTCCCTCAGTACTGACCCTCTGACAGTGCAGCACTCCCTCAGCACTGACCCTCTGACAGTGCAGCTTTCCCTCAGTACTGACCCTCTGACTGTGCAGCACTCCCTCAGTACTGACACGCTGACATTGTAGCACTCCTTCAGTACTGACCCTCTGACAATGTGGCATCCCTCTGTACTGACCCTCTGACAGTGCAGCACTACCTCATTACTGACCCTCTGACAGTGCAGCACTCCCTCAGTACTGACCCTCTCACAGTGCAGCTTTCCCTCAGTACTAACCATCTGACAGTGCAGCACTCCCTCAGTACTGATCCTCTCACAGTGCAGCACTCCATCAGTACTGACCCTCTCACAGTGCAGCACTCCCTCGGAACTGACCCTCATACAGTGCTGCTTTCCCTTGGTACTGACCCTCTGACAGTGCAGCACTCCCTCAGTACTGACCATCTGACAGTGCAGCTTTCCCTCAGTACTGACCCTCTGACAGTGCAGCACTCCCTCCGGACTGACCCTCTGACAGTTCAGCTTACCCGCAGCACTGACACTCTGACAGTGCAGCACTCCCTCAATACTGACCCGCTGACAGTGCAGCGCTAGCTCAGTACTGACCCTCTGACAGTGCAGTGCTCCCTCAGTACTGACCCTCTGACAGTGCAGCTTTCCCTCAGTACTGACCCTCTGACAGTGCAGCACTCCCTCAGTACTGACCCTCTGACAGTTCGGTGTTCCCTCAGTACAGACCCTCTGACAGTGCAGCACTCCCTCACAACTGACCCTCCGATAGTGCAGCACTCCATCAGTACTGACCCTCTCACAGTGAGGCGATTCCTCAGTACAGACCCTCTGACAGTGCAGCAGTCCTTCAGTACTGCCCCTCTGTTCGTGCAGCTTTCCCTCAGTACTGACCCTCTGACAGTGCAGCTTTCCTTCAGTACTGACCCCCTGACAAGTGCAGCACTCACTCAGTACTGACCCTGCACAGTTCAGCACTCCCTCAGTAAAGACCCTCTGACAATGCATCACTCTCTCAGTACAGACCCTCTGACAGTGCAGCACTCCCTCAGTACTGACCGTCTGACAGTGCAGCACTCCCTCAGTACTGACCCTCTGACTGTGCAGCTTTCCCTCAGTACTGACCCTCTGACAATGCAGCACTCCCTCACGACTGACCCTTTGACAGTGCAGCATTTCTTCAATACTGACCCTCTGATAGTGCAGCTTTCCCTCAGTACAGAGCCTCTGATAGTACAGCACTCCCTCAGCACTGACCCTCTGACAGTGCAGCTTTCCCTCAGTACTAACCCTCTGACAGTGCGGCACTCCCTCAGTACTGACCCACTGACAGTGCAGCACTCCCTCAATACTTACCCTCTGACAGTGCAGCTTTCCCTCAGTACTGACTCTCTGACTGTGCAGCACTCCCTCAGTCCTGACCTCTGACTGTGCAGCTTTCCCTCAGTACTGACCCTCTGACAGTGCAGCACTCCCTCAGTACTGACCATCTGACAGTGCAGCTTTCCCTCAGAACTGACACTCTGACAGTGCAGCACTCCCTCAGCACTGACCCTCTGACAGTACAGCTTTCCCTCAGCACTGACCCTCTGACAGTGCAGCACTCCCTCAGTACTGACCCTTTGACAGTGCAGCACTCCCTCAGTAGTGACCCTCTGACAGTGCAGCACTCCCTCAATTCTGACCCTCTGACAGTGCAGCTTACCCTCAGTACTGACACTCTGACAGTGCAGCACTCCCTCAATACTGACCCTCTGACAGTGCAGTGCTCCCTCAGTACTGACCCTCTGACAGTGCAGCTTTCCCTCAGTACTGACCCCCTGACAGTGCAGCACTCCCTCAGTACTGACCCTCTCACAGTGCGGTGCTCCCTCAGTGCAGACCCTCTGACAGTGCAGCACTCCCTCAGTACTGACCCATGACAGTGCAGCACTCCCTCAGTACTGACCCTCTGAAGTGCAGCACTCCCTCAGTACTGACCCTCTCACAGTGCGGGACTCCCTCAGTACTGACCATCTGACAGTGCAGCTTTCCCTCAGTACTGACCCTCTGACAGTGCAGCACTCCCTCAGTAGTGACCCTCTGACAGTGCAGCTTTCCCTCTGTACTGACCCTCTGACAGTGCAGCACTCCCTCAGTATTGACCCTCTGACAGTGCAGCACTCCCTCAATACTGACCCTCTGACAGTGCAGCTTACCCTCAGTACTGACACTCTGACAGTGCAGCACTCCCTCAGTACTGACCCTCTGACAGTGCAGCACTCCCACAGCACTGACCCTCTGACTGTGCAGCTTTCCCTCAGTACTGACTCTCTGATAGTGCAGCACTCCCTCAGTACTGACCCTCTGACTGTGCAGCTTTCCCTCAGTACTGCCCCTCTGATAGTGCAGCTTTCCCACAGTACTGACTCTCTGACTGTGCAGCACTCCCTCAGTACTGACCCTCTGACAGTGCAGCACTCCCTCAGTACTCACCCTCTGACAGTGCTGCACTCCCTCAGTACTGACCCTCTGACAGTGCAGCATTCCCTCAGTACTGACCCTCTGACTGTGCAGCACTCCCTCAGTACTGACCCTCTGACAGTGCAGCGCTCCCTCAGTACTGACCCTCTGATAGTGCGGCACTCCCTTAGTACTGCACCTTTGACAGTGCAGCACTCCCTCAGCCGTGACCATCTGATAATGCAGCTTTCCCTCAGTACTGGCTCTCTGACAGTGCAGCACCCACTCAGTACTGACCGTCTGATAGTGCAGCACTCCCTCAGTACTGACCCTCTGACAATGCAGCACTCCCTCAGTACTGAACCTTTGACAGTGCAGCATTCCCTCAGTACTGACCCTCTGACAGTGCAGCACTCCCACAGCACTGACCCTCTGACTGTGCAGCTTTCCCTCAGTACTGACTCTCTGATAGTGCAGCACTCCCTCAGTACTGACCCTCTGACTGTGCAGCTTTCCCTCAGTACTGCCCCTCTGATAGTGCAGCTTTCCCACAGTACTGACTCTCTGACTGTGCAGCACTCCCTCAGTACTGACCCTCTGACAGTGCAGTAGTCCCTCAGTACTCACCCTCTGACAGTGCTGCACTCCCTCAGTACTGACCCTCTGACAGTGCAGCTTTCCCACAGTACTGACTCTCTGACTGTGCAGCACTCCCTCAGTACTGACCCTCTGACAGTGCAGCACTCCCTCAGTACTCACCCTCTGACAGTGCAGCACTCCCTCAGTACTGACCCTCTGACAGTGCAGCATTCCCTCAGTACTGACCCTCTGACAGTGCAGCACTCCCTCAGTACTGACCTCTGACTGTGCAGCTTTCCCTCAGTACTGACCCTTTGACAGTGCAGCACACCCTCAGTACTGACCCTCTGATCGTGCACCTTTCCCTCAGTACTGACTCTCTGACAGTGCAGCGCTCCCTCAGTACTGACCCTCTCATAGTGCAGCGCTCCCTCAGTACTGACCCTCTCATAGTGCAGCACTCCCTCAGTACTGACACTCTGACAGTGCAGCTTTCCCTCAGAACTTACCCTCTGGCAGTGCAGCACTCCCTCAGTACTGACCCTCTGACAGTGCAGCACTCCCTCAGTACTGACCCTCTGACAGTGCAGCTTTCCCTCAGTACTGACAGTCTGACAGTGCAGCACTCCCTCAGTACTGACCCTCTGACACTGCTGCTTTCCCTCAGTACTGACCCTCTGACAGTGCAGCACTCCCTCTGTACTGATCCTCTGACAGTGCAGCACTCCCTCAGTACTGACCGACTGACAGTGCAGCACTCCCTCAGTACAGACCCTCTGACAGTGCAGCACTCCCTCAGTACTGACCATCTGACAGTGCAGCACTCCCTCAGTACAGACCCTCTGACAGTGCAGCACTCCCTCAGTACTGACCCTCTGACAGTGCAGCTTTCCCTCAGTACTGACCCTCTGACAGTGCGGCACTCCCTCAGTACTGACCCTCTGATAGTGCAGCACTCCCTCAGCACTGACCCTCTGACAGTGCAGCTTTCCCTCAGTACTGACCCTCTGACAGTGCAGCACTCCCTCAGTACTGACCCTCTGACAGTGCAGCACTCCCTCAGCACTGACCCTCTGACAGTGCAGCTTTCCCTCAGTACTGACCCTCTGACTGTGCAGCACTCCCTCAGTACTGACACGCTGACATTGTAGCACTCCTTCAGTACTGACCCTCTGACAATGTGGCATCCCTCAGTACTGACCCTCTGACAGTGCAGCACTACCTCATTACTGACCCTCTGACAGTGCAGCACTCCCTCAGTACTGACCCTCTCACAGTGCAGCTTTCCCTCAGTACTAACCATCTGACAGTGCAGCACTCCCTCAGTACTGATCCTCTCACAGTGCAGCACTCCCTCGGAACTGACCCTCATACAGTGCTGCTTTCCCTTGGTACTGACCCTCTGACAGTGCAGCACTCCCTCAGTACTGACCATCTGACAGTGCAGCTTTCCCTCAGTACTGACCCTCTGACAGTGCAGCACTCCCTCCGTACTGACCCTCTGACAGTTCAGCTTACCCGCAGCACTGACACTCTGACAGTGCAGCACTCCCTCAATACTGTCCCGCTGACAGTGCAGCGCTAGCTCAGTACTGACCCTCTGACAGTGCAGTGCTCCCTCAGTACTGACCCTCTGACAGTGCAGCTTTCCCTCAGTACTGACCCTCTGACAGTGCAGCACTCCCTCAGTACTGACCCTCTGACAGTTCGGTGTTCCCTCAGTACAGACCCTCTGACAGTGCAGCACTCCCTCACAACTGACCCTCCGATAGTGCAGCACTCCCTCAGTACTGACCCTCTCACAGTGAGGCGATTCCTCAGTACAGACCCTCTGACAGTGCAGCAGTCCTTCAGTACTGCCCCTCTGTTCGTGCAGCTTTCCCTCAGTACTGACCCTCTGACAGTGCAGCTTTCCTTCAGTACTGACCCCCTGACAAGTGCAGCACTCACTCAGTACTGACCCTGCACAGTTCAGCACTCCCTCAGTAAAGACCCTCTGACAATGCATCACTCTCTCAGTACAGACCCTCTGACAGTGCAGCACTCCCTCAGTACTGACCGTCTGACAGTGCAGCACTCCCTCAGTACTGACCCTCTGACTGTGCAGCTTTCCCTCAGTACAGACCCTCTGACAATGCAGCACTCCCTCACGACTGACCCTTTGACAGTGCAGCATTTCTTCAATACTGACCCTCTGATAGTGCAGCTTTCCCTCAGTACAGAGCCTCTGATAGTACAGCACTCCCTCAGCACTGACCCTCTGACAGTGCAGCTTTCCCCCAGTACTAACCCTCTGACAGTGCGGCACTCCATCAGTACTGACCCACTGACAGTGCAGCACTCCCTCAATACTTACCCTCTGACAGTGCAGCTTTCCCTCAGTACTGACTCTCTGACTGTGCAGCACTCCCTCAGTCCTGACCTCTGACTGTGCAGCTTTCCCTCAGTACTGACCCTCTGACAGTGCAGCACTCCCTCAGTACTGACCATCTGACAGTGCAGCTTTCCCTCAGAACTGACACTCTGACAGTGCAGCACTCCCTCAGCACTGACCCTCTGACAGTACAGCTTTCCCTCAGCACTGACCCTCTGACAGTGCAGCACTCCCTCAGTACTGACCCTCTGACAGTGCAGCACTCCCTCAGTAGTGACCCTCTGACAGTGCAGCACTCCCTCAATACTGACCCTCTGACAGTGCAGCTTACCCTCAGTACTGACACTCTGACAGTGCAGCACTCCCTCAATACTGACCCTCTGACAGTGCAGCTTTCCCTCAGTACTGACCCTCTGACAGTGCAGCTTTCCCTCAGTACTGACCCCCTGACAGTGCAGCACTCCCTCAGTACTGACCCTCTCACAGTGCGGTGCTCCCTCAGTGCAGACCCTCTGACAGTGCAGCACTCCCTCAGTACTGACCCATGACAGTGCAGCACTCCCTCAGTACTGACCCTCTGAAGTGCAGCACTCCCTCAGTACTGACCCTCTCACAGTGCGGGACTCCCTCAGTACTGACCATCTGACAGTGCAGCTTTCCCTCAGTACTGACCCTCTGACAGTGCAGCACTCCCTCAGTAGTGACCCTCTGACAGTGCAGCTTTCCCTCTGTACTGACCCTCTGACAGTGCAGCACTCCCTCAGTATTGACCCTCTGACAGTGCAGCACTCCCTCAATACTGACCCTCTGACAGTGCAGCTTACCCTCAGTACTGACACTCTGACAGTGCAGCACTCCCTCAGTACTGACCCTCTGACAGTGCAGCACTCCCACAGCACTGACCCTCTGACTGTGCAGCTTTCCCTCAGTACTGACTCTCTGATAGTGCAGCACTCCCTCAGTACTGACCCTCTGACTGTGCAGCTTTCCCTCAGTACTGCCCCTCTGATAGTGCAGCTTTCCCACAGTACTGACTCTCTGACTGTGCAGCACTCCCTCAGTACTGACCCTCTGACAGTGCAGCACTCCCTCAGTACTCACCCTCTGACAGTGCTGCACTCCCTCAGTACTGACCCTCTGACAGTGCAGCATTCCCTCAGTACTGACCCTCTGACTGTGCAGCACTCCCTCAGTACTGACCCTCTGACAGTGCAGCGCTCCCTCAGTACTGACCCTCTGATAGTGCGGCACTCCCTTAGTACTGCACCTTTGACAGTGCAGCACTCCCTCAGCCCTGACCATCTGATAATGCAGCTTTCCCTCAGTACTGGCTCTCTGACAGTGCAGCACCCACTCAGTACTGACTGTCTGATAGTGCAGCACTCCCTCAGTACTGACCCTCTGACAATGCAGCACTCCCTCAGTACTGAACCTTTGACAGTGCAGCATTCCCTCAGTACTGACCCTCTGACAGTGCAGCACTCCCACAGCACTGACCCTCTGACTGTGCAGCTTTCCCTCAGTACTGACTCTCTGATAGTGCAGCACTCCCTCAGTACTGACCCTCTGACTGTGCAGCTTTCCCTCAGTACTGCCCCTCTGATAGTGCAGCTTTCCCACAGTACTGACTCTCTGACTGTGCAGCACTCCCTCAGTACTGACCCTCTGACAGTGCAGTAGTCCCTCAGTACTCACCCTCTGACAGTGCTGCACTCCCTCAGTACTGACCCTCTGACAGTGCAGCTTTCCCACAGTACTGACTCTCTGACTGTGCAGCACTCCCTCAGTACTGACCCTCTGACAGTGCAGCACTCCCTCAGTACTCACCCTCTGACAGTGCTGCACTCCTTCAGTACTGACCCTCTGACAGTGCAGCATTCCCTCAGTACTGACCCTCTGACAGTGCAGCACTCCCTCAGTACTGACCTCTGACTGTGCAGCTTTCCCTCAGTACTGACCCTTTGACAGTGCAGCACACCCTCAGTACTGACCCTCTGATCGTGCACCTTTCCCTCAGTACTGACTCTCTGACAGTGCAGCGCTCCCTCAGTACTGACCCTCTCATAGTGCAGCGCTCCCTCAGTACTGACCCTCTCATAGTGCAGCACTCCCTCAGTACTGACACTCTGACAGTGCAGCTTTCCCTCAGAACTTACCCTCTGGCAGTGCAGCACTCCCTCAGTACTGACCCTCTGACAGTGCAGCACTCCCTCAGTACTGACCCTCTGACAGTGCAGCTTTCCCTCAGTACTGACAGTCTGACAGTGCAGCACTCCCTCAGTACTGACCCTCTGACACTGCTGCTTTCCCTCAGTACTGACCCTCTGACAGTGCAGCACTCCCTCTGTACTGATCCTCTGACAGTGCAGCACTCCCTCAGTACTGACCGACTGACAGTGCAGCACTCCCTCAGTACAGACCCTCTGACAGTGCAGCACTCCCTCAGTACAGACCCTCTGACAGTGCAGCACTCCCTCAGTACTGACCCTCTGACAGTGCAGCTTTCCCTCAGTACTGACCCTCTGACAGTGCGGCACTCCCTCAGTACTGACCCTCTGATAGTGCAGCACTCCCTCAGCACTGACCCTCTGACAGTGCAGCTTTCCCTCAGTACTGACCCTCTGACAGTGCAGCACTCCCTCAGTACTGACCCTCTGACAGTGCAGCACTCCCTCAGCACTGACCCTCTGACAGTGCAGCTTTCCCTCAGTACTGACCCTCTGACAGTGCAGCACTCCCTCTGTACTGATCCTCTCACAGTGCGGCACTCCCTCAGTACTGACCATCTGACAATGCAGCTTTCCCTCAGTACTGACCCTCTGACAGTGCAGCACTCCCTCAGTACTGGCCCTCTGACAGTCCAGCTTTCCCTCAGTACTGACCCTCTGACAGTGCAGCACTCCCTCAGCACTGACCCTCTGACAGTGCAGCACTCCCTCAGCACTGACCCCCTGACAGTGCAGCATTCCCTCAGTACTTACCCTTTGACAGTGCAACCCTCCCTCAGTACTCACCCTTTGACAGTGCAGCTTTCCCTCAGTACTGACCATCTGACAGTGCAGCTTTCCCTCAGTACTGACCCTCTGACAGTGCAGCACTCCCTCTGTACTGATCCTCTCACAGTGCGGCACTCCCTCAGTACTGACCATCTGACAATGCAGCTTTCCCTCAGTACTGACCCTCTGACAGTGCAGCACTCCCTCAGTACTGACCCTCTGATCGTGCACCTTTCCCTCAGTACTGACCCTCTGACTGTGCAGCTTTCTCTCAGTACTGACCCTCTGACAATGCAGCACTCCCTGCTCCTGACCCTTTGACAGTGCAGCTTTCCCTCAGTACTGACCCTCTGATAGTGCAGCATTCCCTCAGTACTCACTCTCTGACTGTGCAGCTTTCCCTCAATATTGACCCTCTGACTGTGCAGCTTTCCCTCAGTACTGACCCTCTGACAGTGCAGCATTCCCTCAGTACTGACCCTCTGACAGTGCAGCATTCCCTCAGTACTGACCCTCTGACAGTGCAGCACTCCCTCAGTACTGACCTCTGACTGTGCAGCTTTCCCTCAGTACTGACCCTTTGACAGTGCAGCACTCCCTCAGTACTGACCCTCTGATCGTGCACCTTTCCCTCAGTACTGACCCTCTGACAGTGCAGCGCTCCCTCAGTACTGACCCTCTCATAGTGCAGCGCTCCCTCAGTACTGACCCTCTCATAGTGCAGCACTCCCTCAGTACTGACACTCTGACAGTGCAGCTTTCCCTCAGAACTTACCCTCTGGCAGTGCAGCACTCCCTCAGTACTGACCCTCTGACAGTGCAGCACTCCCTCAGTACTGACCCTCTGACAGTGCAGCTTTCCCTCAGTACTGACAGTCTGACAGTGCAGCACTCCCTCAGTACTGACCCTCTGACACTGCTGCTTTCCCTCAGTACTGACCCTCTGACTCTGCAGCACTCCCTCTGTACTGATCCTCTGACAGTGCAGCACTCCCTCAGTACTGACCGACTGACAGTGCAGCACTCCCTCAGTACAGACCCTCTGACAGTGCAGCACTCCCTCAGTACTGACCATCTGACAGTGCAGCACTCCCTCAGTACAGACCCTCTGACAGTGCAGCACTCCCTCAGTACTGACCCTCTGACAGTGCAGCTTTCCCTCAGTACTGACCCTCTGACAGAGCGGCACTCCCTCAGTACTGACCCTCTGATAGTGCAGCACTCCCTCAGCACTGACCCTCTGATAGTGCAGCTTTCCCTCAGTACTGACCCTCTGACAGTGCAGCACTCCCTCAGTACTGACCCTCTGACAGTGCAGCACTCCCTCAGCACTGACCCTCTGACAGTGCAGCTTTCCCTCAGTACTGACCCTCTGACAGTGCAGCACTCCCTCTGTACTGATCCTCTCACAGTGCGGCACTCCCTCAGTACTGACCATCTGACAATGCAGCTTTCCCTCAGTACTGACCCTCTGACAGTGCAGCACTCCCTCAGTACTGGCCCTCTGACAGTCCAGCTTTCCCTCAGTACTGACCCTCTGACAGTGCAGCACTCCCTCAGCACTGACCCTCTGACAGTGCAGCACTCCCTCAGCAATGACCCCCTGACAGTGCAGCTTTCCCTCAGTACTTACCCTTTGACAGTGCAACCCTCCCTCAGTACTCACCCTTTGACAGTGCAGCTTTCCCTCAGTACTGACCATCTGACAGTGCAGCTTTCCCTCAGTACTGACCCTCTGACAGTGCAGCACTCCCTCTGTACTGATCCTCTCACAGTGCGGCACTCCCTCAGTACTGACCATCTGACAATGCAGCTTTCCCTCAGTACTGACCCTCTGACAGTGCAGCACTCCCTCAGTACTGACCCTCTGATCGTGCACCTTTCCCTCAGTACTGACCCTCTGACTGTGCAGCTTTCTCTCAGTACTGACCCTCTGACAATGCAGCACTCCCTGCTCCTGACCCTTTGACAGTGCAGCTTTCTCTCAGTACTGACCCTCTGATAGTGCAGCATTCCCTCAGTACTCACTCTCTGACTGTGCAGCTTTCCCTCAATATTGACCCTCTGACTGTGCAGCTTTCCCTCAGTACTGACCCTCTGACAGTGCAGCATTCCCTCAGTACTGACACTCTGACAATGCAGCTTTCCCTCACTACTGACCCTCTGATAGTGCAGGTCTCCCTCAGTACTGACCCTCTGTCAGTGCCGCTTTCCCTCAGTACTGGCCCTCTCATAGTGCAGCACTCCCTCAATACTGACACTCTGACAGTGCAGCTTTCCCTCAGAACTTACCCTCTGGCAGTGCAGCACTCCCTCAGTACTGACACTCTGACAGTGCAGCACTCCCTCGGTACTGACCCGCTGACAGTGGAGCGCTCCCTCACTACTGACCCTCTGACAGTGCAGCACTCCCTCAGTACTGACCCTCTGACAGTGCAGCTTTCCCTCAGTACTGACCCTCTGACAGTGCAGCACTCCCTCAGTACTGACCCTCTGACAGTGCAGCTTTCCCTCAGTACTGACAGTCTGACAGTGCAGCACTCCCTCAGTACTGACCCTCTGACAGTGCAGCACTCCCTCATTACTGACCCTCTGACACTGCTGCTTTGCCTCAGTACTGACCCTCTGACAGTGCAGCTCTCCCTCTGTACTGATCCTCTGACAGTGCAGCACTCCCTCAGTACTGACCCTCTGACAGTGCAGCACACCCTCAGTACAGACCCTCTGACAGTGCAGCTATCCCTCAGTACTGACCATCTGACAGTGCAGCACTCCCTCAGTACTGACCGTTTGACAGTGCAGCACTCCCTCAGTACTGACCGCTTGACACTGCAGCACTCCCTCAGTCCTGACCGTCTGAAAGTGCAGCACTCCCTCAGTACTGACCGTCTGACAGTGCAACTTTCCCTCAGTACTGTCCCTTTGACAGTGCAGCACTCCCTCAGTACTGACCCTCTGACTGTGCAGCTTTCCCTCAGTACTGACCCTCTGACTGTGCAGCACTCCCTCAGTACTGACACGCTGACATTGTAGCACTCCTTCAGTACTGACCCTCTGACAATGTGGCATCCCTCAGTACTGACCCTCTGACAGTGCAGCACTACCTCATTACTGACCCTCTGACAGTGCAGCACTCCCTCAGTCCTGACCCTCTCACAGTGCAGCTTTCCCTCAGTACTAACCATCTGACAGTGCAGCACTCCCTCAGTACTGATCCTCTCACAGTGCAGCACTCCATCAGTACTGACCCTCTCACAGTGCAGCACTCCCTCGGAACTGACCCTCATACAGTGCTGCTTTCCCTTGGTACTGACCCTCTGACAGTGCAGCACTCCCTCAGTACTGACCATCTGACAGTGCAGCTTTCCCTCAGTACTGACCCTCTGACAGTGCAGCACTCCCTCCGTACTGACCCTCTGACAGTTCAGCTTACCCGCAGCACTGACACTCTGACAGTGCAGCACTCCCTCAATACTGTCCCGCTGACAGTGCAGCGCTAGCTCAGTACTGACCCTCTGACAGTGCAGTGCTCCCTCAGTACTGACCCTCTGACAGTGCAGCTTTCCCTCAGTACTGACCCTCTGACAGTGCAGCACTCCCTCAGTACTGACCCTCTGACAGTTCGGTGTTCCCTCAGTACAGACCCTCTGACAGTGCAGCACTCCCTCACAACTGACCCTCCGATAGTGCAGCACTCCCTCAGTACTGACCCTCTCACAGTGAGGCGATTCCTCAGTACAGACCCTCTGACAGTGCAGCAGTCCTTCAGTACTGCCCCTCTGTTCGTGCAGCTTTCCCTCAGTACTGACCCTCTGACAGTGCAGCTTTCCTTCAGTACTGACCCCCTGACAAGTGCAGCACTCACTCAGTACTGACCCTGCACAGTTCAGCACTCCCTCAGTAAAGACCCTCTGACAATGCATCACTCTCTCAGTACAGACCCTCTGACAGTGCAGCACTCCCTCAGTACTGACCGTCTGACAGTGCAGCACTCCCTCAGTACTGACCCTCTGACTGTGCAGCTTTCCCTCAGTACTGACCCTCTGACAATGCAGCACTCCCTCACGACTGACCCTTTGACAGTGCAGCATTTCTTCAATACTGACCCTCTGATAGTGCAGCTTTCCCTCAGTACAGAGCCTCTGATAGTACAGCACTCCCTCAGCACTGACCCTCTGACAGTGCAGCTTTCCCTCAGTACTAACCCTCTGACAGTGCGGCACTCCCTCAGTACTGACCCACTGACAGTGCAGCACTCCCTCAATACTTACCCTCTGACAGTGCAGCTTTCCCTCAGTACTGACTCTCTGACTGTGCAGCACTCCCTCAGTCCTGACCTCTGACTGTGCAGCTTTCCCTCAGTACTGACCCTCTGACAGTGCAGCACTCCCTCAGTACTGACCATCTGACAGTGCAGTAGTCCCTCAGAACTGACACTCTGACAGTGCAGCACTCCCTCAGCACTGACCCTCTGACAGTACAGCTTTCCCTCAGCACTGACCCTCTGACAGTGCAGCACTCCCTCAGTACTGACCCTCTGACAGTGCAGCACTCCCTCAGTAGTGACCCTCTGACAGTGCAGCACTCCCTCAATACTGACCCTCTGACAGTGCAGCTTACCCTCAGTACTGACACTCTGACAGTGCAGCACTCCCTCAATACTGACCCTCTGACAGTGCAGCTTTCCCTCAGTACTGACCCCCTGACAGTGCAGCACTCCCTCAGTACTGACCCTCTCACAGTGCGGTGCTCCCTCAGTGCAGACCCTCTGACAGTGCAGCACTCCCTCAGTACTGACCCATGACAGTGCAGCACTCCCTCAGTACTGACCCTCTGACAGTGCAGCACTCCCTCAGTACTGACCCTCTCACAGTGCGGGACTCCCTCAGTACTGACCATCTGACAGTGCAGCTTTCCCTCAGTACTGACCCTCTGACAGTGCAGCACTCCCTCAGTAGTGACCCTCTGACAGTGCAGCTTTCCCTCTGTACTGACCCTCTGACAGTGCAGCACTCCCTCAGTATTGACCCTCTGACAGTGCAGCACTCCCTCAATACTGACCCTCTGACAGTGCAGCTTACCCTCAGTACTGACACTCTGACAGTGCAGCACTCCCTCAGTACTGACCCTCTGACAGTGCAGCGCTCCCTCAGTACTGACCCTCTGACAGTGCGGCACTCCCTCAGTACTGACCCTCTGACAGTGCAGCACTCCCTCAATACTGACCCTCTGACAGTGCAGCACTCCCTCAGTACAGACCCTCTCACAGTGCAGCACTCCCTCAGTACTGACCCTCTGACAGTGCAGCGCTCCCTCAGTACTGACCCTCTGATAGTGCGGCACTCCCTTAGTACTGCACCTTTGACAGTGCAGCACTCCCTCAGCCCTGACCATCTGATAATGCAGCTTTCCCTCAGTACTGGCTCTCTGACAGTGCAGCACTCCCTCAGTACTGACCGTCTGATAGTGCAGCACTCCCTCAGTACTGACCCTCTGACAATGCAGCACTCCCTCAGTACTGAACCTTTGACAGTGCAGCATTCCCTCAGTACTGACCCTCTGACAGTGCAGCACTCCCACAGCACTGACCCTCTGACTGTGCAGCTTTCCCTCAGTACTGACTCTCTGACAGTGCAGCACTCCCTCAGTACTGACCGTCTGATAGTGCAGCACTCCCTCAGTACTGACCCTCTGACAGTGCAGCACTCCCTCAGTACTGACCCTCTGACAGTGCAGCACTCCCTCAGCACTGACCCTCTGACAGTGCAGCTTTCCCTCAGTACTGACCCTCTGACAGTGCAGCACTCCCTCTGTACTGATCCTCTCACAGTGCGGCACTCCCTCAGTACTGACCATCTGACAATGCAGCTTTCCCTCAGTACTGACCCTCTGACAGTGCAGCACTCCCTCAGTACTGGCCCTCTGACAGTCCAGCTTTCCCTCAGTACTGACCCTCTGACAGTGCAGCACTCCCTCAGCACTGACCCTCTGACAGTGCAGCACTCCCTCAGCACTGACCCCCTGACAGTGCAGCATTCCCTCAGTACTTACCCTTTGACAGTGCAACCCTCCCTCAGTACTCACCCTTTGACAGTGCAGCTTTCCCTCAGTACTGACCATCTGACAGTGCAGCTTTCCCTCAGTACTGACCCTCTGACAGTGCAGCACTCCCTCTGTACTGATCCTCTCACAGTGCGGCACTCCCTCAGTACTGACCATCTGACAATGCAGCTTTCCCTCAGTACTGACCCTCTGACAGTGCAGCACTCCCTCAGTACTGACCCTCTGATCGTGCACCTTTCCCTCAGTACTGACCCTCTGACTGTGCAGCTTTCTCTCAGTACTGACCCTCTGACAATGCAGCACTCCCTGCTCCTGACCCTTTGACAGTGCAGCTTTCCCTCAGTACTGACCCTCTGATAGTGCAGCATTCCCTCAGTACTCACTCTCTGACTGTGCAGCTTTCCCTCAATATTGACCCTCTGACTGTGCAGCTTTCCCTCAGTACTGACCCTCTGACAGTGCAGCATTCCCTCAGTACTGACCCTCTGACAGTGCAGCATTCCCTCAGTACTGACCGTCTGACAGTGCAGCACTCCCTCAGTACTGACCTCTGACTGTGCAGCTTTCCCTCAGTACTGACCCTTTGACAGTGCAGCACTCCCTCAGTACTGACCCTCTGATCGTGCACCTTTCCCTCAGTACTGACCCTCTGACAGTGCAGCGCTCCCTCAGTACTGACCCTCTCATAGTGCAGCGCTCCCTCAGTACTGACCCTCTCATAGTGCAGCACTCCCTCAGTACTGACACTCTGACAGTGCAGCTTTCCCTCAGAACTTACCCTCTGGCAGTGCAGCACTCCCTCAGTACTGACCCTCTGACAGTGCAGCACTCCCTCAGTACTGACCCTCTGACAGTGCAGCTTTCCCTCAGTACTGACAGTCTGACAGTGCAGCACTCCCTCAGTACTGACCCTCTGACACTGCTGCTTTCCCTCAGTACTGACCCTCTGACTCTGCAGCACTCCCTCTGTACTGATCCTCTGACAGTGCAGCACTCCCTCAGTACTGACCGACTGACAGTGCAGCACTCCCTCAGTACAGACCCTCTGACAGTGCAGCACTCCCTCAGTACTGACCATCTGACAGTGCAGCACTCCCTCAGTACAGACCCTCTGACAGTGCAGCACTCCCTCAGTACTGACCCTCTGACAGTGCAGCTTTCCCTCAGTACTGACCCTCTGACAGTGCGGCACTCCCTCAGTACTGACCCTCTGATAGTGCAGCACTCCCTCAGCACTGACCCTCTGACAGTGCAGCTTTCCCTCAGTACTGACCCTCTGACAGTGCAGCACTCCCTCAGTACTGACCCTCTGACAGTGCAGCACTCCCTCAGCACTGACCCTCTGACAGTGCAGCTTTCCCTCAGTACTGACCCTCTGACAGTGCAGCACTCCCTCTGTACTGATCCTCTCACAGTGCGGCACTCCCTCAGTACTGACCATCTGACAATGCAGCTTTCCCTCAGTACTGACCCTCTGACAGTGCAGCACTCCCTCAGTACTGGCCCTCTGACAGTCCAGCTTTCCCTCAGTACTGACCCTCTGACAGTGCAGCACTCCCTCAGCACTGACCCTCTGACAGTGCAGCACTCCCTCAGCACTGACCCCCTGACAGTGCAGCTTTCCCTCAGTACTTACCCTTTGACAGTGCAACCCTCCCTCAGTACTCACCCTTTGACAGTGCAGCTTTCCCTCAGTACTGACCATCTGACAGTGCAGCTTTCCCTCAGTACTGACCCTCTGACAGTGCAGCACTCCCTCTGTACTGATCCTCTCACAGTGCGGCACTCCCTCAGTACTGACCATCTGACAATGCAGCTTTCCCTCAGTACTGACCCTCTGACAGTGCAGCACTCCCTCAGTACTGACCCTCTGATCGTGCACCTTTCCCTCAGTACTGACCCTCTGACTGTGCAGCTTTCTCTCAGTACTGACCCTCTGACAATGCAGCACTCCCTGCTCCTGACCCTTTGACAGTGCAGCTTTCTCTCAGTACTGACCCTCTGATAGTGCAGCATTCCCTCAGTACTCACTCTCTGACTGTGCAGCTTTCCCTCAATATTGACCCTCTGACTGTGCAGCTTTCCCTCAGTACTGACCCTCTGACAGTGCAGCATTCCCTCAGTACTGACACTCTGACAATGCAGCTTTCCCTCACTACTGACCCTCTGATAGTGCAGGTCTCCCTCAGTACTGACCCTCTGTCAGTGCCGCTTTCCCTCAGTACTGGCCCTCTCATAGTGCAGCACTCCCTCAGTACTGACACTCTGACAGTGCAGCTTTCCCTCAGAACTTACCCTCTGGCAGTGCAGCACTCCCTCAGTACTGACACTCTGACAGTGCAGCACTCCCTCGGTACTGACCCGCTGACAGTGGAGCG
This sequence comes from Chiloscyllium plagiosum, assembly GCF_037043375.1. NCBI lineage: Eukaryota > Metazoa > Chordata > Chondrichthyes > Orectolobiformes > Hemiscylliidae > Chiloscyllium > Chiloscyllium plagiosum. The sequence goes on along the minus strand of NW_028270191.1, from coordinate 729,347 downwards.
CTCCCTCACTACTGACCCTCTGACAGTGCAGCACTCCCTCAGTACTGACCCTCTGACAGTGCAGCTTTCCCTCAGTACTGACCCTCTGACAGTGCAGCACTCCCTCAGTACTGACCCTCTGACAGTGCAGCTTTCCCTCAGTACTGACAGTCTGACAGTGCAGCACTCCCTCAGTACTGACCCTCTGACAGTGCAGCACTCCCTCATTACTGACCCTCTGACACTGCTGCTTTGCCTCAGTACTGACCCTCTGACAGTGCAGCTCTCCCTCTGTACTGATCCTCTGACAGTGCAGCACTCCCTCAGTACTGACCCTCTGACAGTGCAGCACACCCTCAGTACAGACCCTCTGACAGTGCAGCTATCCCTCAGTACTGACCATCTGACAGTGCAGCACTCCCTCAGTACTGACCGTTTGACAGTGCAGCACTCCCTCAGTACTGACCGCTTGACACTGCAGCACTCCCTCAGTCCTGACCGTCTGAAAGTGCAGCACTCCCTCAGTACTGACCGTCTGACAGTGCAACTTTCCCTCAGTACTGTCCCTTTGACAGTGCAGCACTCCCTCAGTACTGACCCTCTGACTGTGCAGCTTTCCCTCAGTACTGACCCTCTGACTGTGCAGCACTCCCTCAGTACTGACACGCTGACATTGTAGCACTCCTTCAGTACTGACCCTCTGACAATGTGGCATCCCTCAGTACTGACCCTCTGACAGTGCAGCACTACCTCATTACTGACCCTCTGACAGTGCAGCACTCCCTCAGTCCTGACCCTCTCACAGTGCAGCTTTCCCTCAGTACTAACCATCTGACAGTGCAGCACTCCCTCAGTACTGATCCTCTCACAGTGCAGCACTCCATCAGTACTGACCCTCTCACAGTGCAGCACTCCCTCGGAACTGACCCTCATACAGTGCTGCTTTCCCTTGGTACTGACCCTCTGACAGTGCAGCACTCCCTCAGTACTGACCATCTGACAGTGCAGCTTTCCCTCAGTACTGACCCTCTGACAGTGCAGCACTCCCTCCGTACTGACCCTCTGACAGTTCAGCTTACCCGCAGCACTGACACTCTGACAGTGCAGCACTCCCTCAATACTGTCCCGCTGACAGTGCAGCGCTAGCTCAGTACTGACCCTCTGACAGTGCAGTGCTCCCTCAGTACTGACCCTCTGACAGTGCAGCTTTCCCTCAGTACTGACCCTCTGACAGTGCAGCACTCCCTCAGTACTGACCCTCTGACAGTTCGGTGTTCCCTCAGTACAGACCCTCTGACAGTGCAGCACTCCCTCACAACTGACCCTCCGATAGTGCAGCACTCCCTCAGTACTGACCCTCTCACAGTGAGGCGATTCCTCAGTACAGACCCTCTGACAGTGCAGCAGTCCTTCAGTACTGCCCCTCTGTTCGTGCAGCTTTCCCTCAGTACTGACCCTCTGACAGTGCAGCTTTCCTTCAGTACTGACCCCCTGACAAGTGCAGCACTCACTCAGTACTGACCCTGCACAGTTCAGCACTCCCTCAGTAAAGACCCTCTGACAATGCATCACTCTCTCAGTACAGACCCTCTGACAGTGCAGCACTCCCTCAGTACTGACCGTCTGACAGTGCAGCACTCCCTCAGTACTGACCCTCTGACTGTGCAGCTTTCCCTCAGTACTGACCCTCTGACAATGCAGCACTCCCTCACGACTGACCCTTTGACAGTGCAGCATTTCTTCAATACTGACCCTCTGATAGTGCAGCTTTCCCTCAGTACAGAGCCTCTGATAGTACAGCACTCCCTCAGCACTGACCCTCTGACAGTGCAGCTTTCCCTCAGTACTAACCCTCTGACAGTGCGGCACTCCCTCAGTACTGACCCACTGACAGTGCAGCACTCCCTCAATACTTACCCTCTGACAGTGCAGCTTTCCCTCAGTACTGACTCTCTGACTGTGCAGCACTCCCTCAGTCCTGACCTCTGACTGTGCAGCTTTCCCTCAGTACTGACCCTCTGACAGTGCAGCACTCCCTCAGTACTGACCCACTGACAGTGCAGCACTCCCTCAGTACTGACCCTCTGATAGTGCAGCTTTCCCTCAGTACAGAGCCTCTGATAGTACAGCACTCCCTCAGCACTGACCCTCTGACAGTGCAGCTTTCCCTCAGTACTAACCCTCTGACAGTGCGGCACTCCCTCAGTACTGACCCACTGACAGTGCAGCACTCCCTCAATACTTACCCTCTGACAGTGCAGCTTTCCCTCAGTACTGACTCTCTGACTGTGCAGCACTCCCTCAGTCCTGACCTCTGACTGTGCAGCTTTCCCTCAGTACTGACCCTCTGACAGTGCAGCACTCCCTCAGTACTGACCATCTGACAGTGCAGTAGTCCCTCAGAACTGACACTCTACAGTGCAGCACTCCCTCAGCACTGACCCTCTGACAGTACAGCTTTCCCTCAGCACTGACCCTCTGACAGTGCAGCACTCCCTCAGTACTGACCCTCTGACAGTGCAGCACTCCCTCAGTAGTGACCCTCTGACAGTGCAGCACTCCCTCAATACTGACCCTCTGACAGTGCAGCTTACCCTCAGTACTGACACTCTGACAGTGCAGCACTCCCTCAATACTGACCCTCTGACAGTGCAGCTTTCCCTCAGTACTGACCCCCTGACAGTGCAGCACTCCCTCAGTACTGACCCTCTCACAGTGCGGTGCTCCCTCAGTGCAGACCCTCTGACAGTGCAGCACTCCCTCAGTACTGACCCATGACAGTGCAGCACTCCCTCAGTACTGACCCTCTGACAGTGCAGCACTCCCTCAGTACTGACCCTCTCACAGTGCGGGACTCCCTCAGTACTGACCATCTGACAGTGCAGCTTTCCCTCAGTACTGACCTTCTGACAGTGCAGCACTCCCTCAGTAGTGACCCTCTGACAGTGCAGCTTTCCCTCTGTACTGACCCTCTGACAGTGCAGCACTCCCTCAGTATTGACCCTCTGACAGTGCAGCACTCCCTCAATACTGACCCTCTGACAGTGCAGCTTACCCTCAGTACTGACACTCTGACAGTGCAGCACTCCCTCAGTACTGACCCTCTGACAGTGCAGCGCTCCCTCAGTACTGACCCTCTGACAGTGCGGCACTCCCTCAGTACTGACCCTCTGACAGTGCAGCACTCCCTCAATACTGACCCTCTGACAGTGCAGCACTCCCTCAGTACAGACCCTCTCACAGTGCAGCACTCCCTCAGTACTGACCCTCTGACAGTGCAGCGCTCCCTCAGTACTGACCCTCTGATAGTGCGGCACTCCCTTAGTACTGCACCTTTGACAGTGCAGCACTCCCTCAGCCCTGACCATCTGATAATGCAGCTTTCCCTCAGTACTGGCTCTCTGACAGTGCAGCACTCCCTCAGTACTGACCGTCTGATAGTGCAGCACTCCCTCAGTACTGACCCTCTGACAATGCAGCACTCCCTCAGTACTGAACCTTTGACAGTGCAGCATTCCCTCAGTACTGACCCTCTGACAGTGCAGCACTCCCACAGCACTGACCCTCTGACTGTGCAGCTTTCCCTCAGTACTGACTCTCTGATAGTGCAGCACTCCCTCAGTACTGACCCTCTGACTGTGCAGCTTTCCCTCAGTACTGCCCCTCTGATAGTGCAGCTTTCCCACAGTACTGATTCTCTGACTGTGTAGCACTCCCTCAGTACTGACCCTCTGACAGTGCAGCACTCCCTCAGTACTCACCCTCTGACAGTGCTGCACTCCCTCAGTCTTGACCCTCTGACAGTGCAGCATTCCCTCAGTACTGACCATCTGACAGTGCAGCACTCCCTCAGTACTGACCCTCTGACTGTGCAGCTTTCCCTCAGTACTGACCCTCAGACAGTGAAGCACTCCCTCAGTACTGACCCTCTGACAGTGCAGCACTCCCTCAGTACTGACCCTCTGACTGTGCAGCACTCCCTCAGTACTGACCCTCTGACTGTGCTTCTTTCCCTCAGTACTGACCCTCTGACAGTGCAGCACTCCCTCAGTACTGACCTCTGACTGTGCAGCTTTCCCTCAGTACTGACCCTTTGACAGTGCAGCACTCCCTCAGTACCGACCCTCTGATCGTGCACCTTTCCCTCAGTACTGACCCTCTGACAGTGCAGCGCTCCCTCAGTACTGACCCTCTCATAGTGCAGCGCTCCCTCAGTACTGACCCTCTCATAGTGCAGCACTCCCTCAGTACTGACACTCTGACAGTGCAGCTTTCCCTCAGAACTTACCCTCTGGCAGTGCAGCACTCCCTCAGTACTGACCCTCTGACAGTGCAGCACTCCTTCGGTACTGACCCGCTGACAGTGGAGCGCTCCCTCAGTACTGACCCTCTGACAGTGCAGCACTCCCTCAGTACTGACCCTCTGACAGTGCAGCTTTCCCTCAGTACTGACCCTCTGACAGTGCAGCACTCCCTCAGTACTGACCCTCTGACAGTGCAGCTTTCCCTCAGTACTGACAGTCTGACAGTGCAGCACTCCCTCAGTACTGACCCTCTGACACTTCTGCTTTCCCTCAGTACTGACCCTCTGACAGTGCAGCACTCCCTCTGTACTGATCCTCTGACAGTGCAGCACTCCCTCAGTACTGACCGACTGACAGTGCAGCACTCCCTCAGTACAGACCCTCTGACAGTGCAGCACTCCCTCAGTACTGACCATCTGACAGTGCAGCACTCCCTCAGTACAGACCCTCTGACAGTGCAGCACTCCCTCAGTACTGACCCTCTGACAGTGCAGCTTTCCCTCAGTACTGACCCTCTGACAGTGCGGCACTCCCTCAGTACTGACCCTCTGATAGTGCAGCACTGACCCTCTGACAGTGCAGCTTTCCCTCAGTACTGACCCTCTGACAGTGCAGCACTCCCTCAGTACTGACCCTCTGACAGTGCAGCACTCCCTCAGCACTGACCCTCTGACAGTGCAGCACTCCCTCAGTACTGACCATCTGACAATGCAGCTTTCCCTCAGTACTGACCCTCTGACAGTGCAGCACTCCCTCTGTACTGATCCTCTCACAGTGCGGCACTCCCTCAGTACTGACCATCTGACAATGCAGCTTTCCCTCAGTACTGACCCTCTGACAGTCCAGCTTTCCCTCAGTACTGACCCTCTGACAGTGCAGCACTCCCTCAGCACTGACCCTCTGACAGTGCAGCACTCCCTCAGCACTGACCCCCTGACAGTGCAGCTTTCCCTCAGTACTGACCCTCTGACAGTGCAGCCTTCCCTCAGTACTTACCCTTTGACAGTGCAACCCTCCCTCAGTACTCACCCTTTGACAGTGCAGCTTTCCCTCAGTACTGACCATCTGACAGTGCAGCTTTCCCTCAGTACTGACCCTCTGACAGTGCAGCACTCCCTCTGTACTGATCCTCTCACAGTGCGGCACTCCCTCAGTACTGACCATCTGACAATGCAGCTTTCCCTCAGTACTGACCCTCTGACAGTGCAGCACTCCCTCAGTACTGACCCTCTGATCGTGCACCTTTCCCTCAGTACTGACCCTCTGACTGTGCAGCTTTCTCTCAGTACTGACCCTCTGACAATGCAGCACTCCCTGCTCCTGACCCTCTGACAGTCCAGCTTTCCCTCAGTACTGACCCTCTGACAGTGCAGCACTCCCTCAGCACTGACCCTCTGACAGTGCAGCACTCCCTCAGCACTGACCCCCTGACAGTGCAGCTTTCCCTCAGTACTGACCCTCTGACAGTGCAGCCTTCCCTCAGTACTTACCCTTTGACAGTGCAACCCTCCCTCAGTACTCACCCTTTGACAGTGCAGCTTTCCCTCAGTACTGACCATCTGACAGTGCAGCTTTCCCTCAGTACTGACCCTCTGACAGTGCAGCACTCCCTCTGTACTGATCCTCTCACAGTGCGGCACTCCCTCAGTACTGACCATCTGACAATGCAGCTTTCCCTCAGTACTGACCCTCTGACAGTGCAGCACTCCCTCAGTACTGACCCTCTGATCGTGCACCTTTCCCTCAGTACTGACCCTCTGACTGTGCAGCTTTCTCTCAGTACTGACCCTCTGACAATGCAGCACTCCCTGCTCCTGACCCTTTGACAGTGCAGCTTTCCCTCAGTACTGACCCTCTGATAGTGCAGCATTCCCTCAGTACTCACTCTCTGACTGTGCAGCTTTCCCTCAATATTGACCCTCTGACTGTGCAGCTTTCCCTCAGTACTGACCCTCTGACAGTGCAGCATTCCCTCAGTACTGACACTCTGACAATGCAGCTTTCCCTCACTACTGACCCTCTGATAGTGCAGGTCTCCCTCAGTACTGACCCTCTGTCAGTGCAGCACTCCCTCAGCACTGACCCTCTGACAGTGCAGCACTCCCTCAGTACTGACACTCTGACAGTGAAGCACTCCCTCGGTACTGACCCGCTGACAGTGGAGCGCTCCCTCAGTCCTGACCCTCTGACAGTGCAGCACTCCCTCAGTACTGACCCTCTGACAGTGCAGCTTTCCCTCAGTACTGACCCTCTGACAGTGCAGCACTCCCTCAGTACTGACCCTCTGACAGTGCAGCTTTCCCTCAGTACTGACAGTCTGACAGTGCAGCACTCCCTCAGTACTGACCCTCTGACACTGCTGCTTTCCCTCAGTACTGACCCTCTGACAGTGCAGCACTCCCTCTGTACTGATCCTCTGACAGTGCAGCACTCCCTCAGTACTGACCGACTGACAGTGCAGCACTCCCTCAGTACAGACCCTCTGACAGTGCAGCACTCCCTCAGTACTGACCATCTGACAGTGCAGCACTCCCTCAGTACAGACCCTCTGACAGTGCAGCACTCCCTCAGTACTGACCCTCTGACAGTGCAGCTTTCCCTCAGTACTGACCCTCTGACAGTGCGGCACTCCCTCAGTACTGACCCTCTGATAGTGCAGCACTCCCTCAGCACTGACCCTCTGACAGTGCAGCTTTCCCTCAGTACTGACCCTCTGACAGTGCAGCACTCCCTCAGCACTGACCCTCTGACAGTGCAGCTTTCCCTCAGTACTGACCCTCTGACAGTGCAGCACTCCCTCTGTACTGATCCTCTCACAGTGCGGCACTCCCTCAGTACTGACCATCTGACAATGCAGCTTTCCCTCAGTACTGACCCTCTGACAGTGCAGCACTCCCTCAGTACTGGCCCTCTGACAGTCCAGCTTTCCCTCAGTACTGACCCTCTGACAGTGCAGCACTCCCTCAGCACTGACCCTCTGACAGTGCAGCACTCCCTCAGCACTGACCCCCTGACTGTGCAGCTTTCCCTCAGTACTGACCCTCTGACAGTGCAGCTTTCCCTCAGTACTTACCCTTTGACAGTGCAACCCTCCCTCAGTACTCACCCTTTGACAGTGCAGCTTTCCCTCAGTACTGACCATCTGACAGTGCAGCACTCCATCGGAACTGACCCTTTTTTTTCCATTCCTTACGGTCTTTTGGAAATTTGGAAACATGGCGTTGTCTATTCTGAGGAAGCATGAGAGAGATACACAAACCAAGCCCTGTCTGTAACTCACTGCAATGGTCCGTTTAGAATCATCGAATCTTCGAAATGCACAGCATCGAAACAGACCCTTCAGTCCTTCCCCTCCATACCGACCTGATATCCTAACCTAATTTAGCTCCATTTGCTAGCACTTGGCCATATCCCTCGAAACCCTTCCTGTTCATTTACCCATCCAGATGCCTGTAAAATGTAACAATTGTACCAGCCTCCAGCACTTCCTCTGGCAATGACCTGCATACCATTGAATAACTGTTCAAACATTCGGAGAGTCAACGCAATCTCAAATAAACACCAACCTACGAAATGCTGCCACTGATATTTCCAACCCATCCTTTGATATTCCGTTATGCTGATTTGAACAGAGGGAAAGAAACAGTCTTTGTGATGTTCCAGCGTGACCTTGTAGGAAAAGGTATTTTCAAATTTGGTTTGTATGTGATGACCACACTCTCCAATCGTTACCTGGAAGGTGGCGGTGAGCTGTATTCTCCTGCTGCAGTGCTTGGGTGTCCCACATTGACCTTAGGGAGGGAGCTCCAGGATTTTGACCTGAATCATGCAAAAAGCTGTCTTACTGTGGTGTCCCTTTAAAATGGAAAATTGCTGTTAGACCAGGAGGACACCAGAGCTGCTGTCTCCTCAGTGAGAGAGAGAGAGAGTGAGAGACCACTGGTGGGTCACGCACCTCTGGTGAGGGGCGAGGTGAGAAGCTGGGATCTTCATAGTAACTTCAGACATGATAGAAATTGAGCCAACAACACAACCCAGCTAGTTATTGTAACTGACCCCCTTTAGGGCGTCGGAATTCTATCACATTAATACAGCGAGCTTGAGAATTCAACACTAAAATAAACCTGTCGGTGTTGGAGACTTGAAACGTAAATACACAGATTGCTGAAGAAGCTCGGCATATCCTGCAGCATCTCTGAGGTAACAGAGAGACAGACAGAGGCAGAGTTCATGTCTCAGTCCAGTGATTTCTGCGGGAAAGTTCCTTCAGAGCTGACCGTTTTGAGGAAGCGTCACTTAAAATGTGAATTGTTTCTCTTCAGGGATGCTGCCAGATTTGCTGAATTTGCCCAGCAATCTGTGCTCGTGTTTGCTCGAGAATTTGAACTGACTCAATCATTCAGGTGTCACTGAGCAATTCAGTCCGTGTCCAATGCCCCGAGGCTGTTTTTTGTTGAAGGTTAACAAACAGGTTTCAGGCTTGGTTAGGTGTTGTATTCGGAGAGCGGAGTGCGTGATACAGGCACTTTACAAAGATCCATATCAATTTAACTTTATCATGTTAATTCAGAAGGAACAGCTCAGACATAACACTTGAATCATCAGCCAAGGTAAGTATATTAGTCATGACAGTCAAAGACTTGTTGCAAAGACTGTACAGAACTGACATTTAGTGACTATGTTTGTCGCTGAAAATGTGTTGCTGGAAAAGCGCAGCAGGTCAGGCAGCATCCAAGGAACAGGAGAATCGACGTTTCGGGTATAAGCCCTTCTTCAGGAATGACTATGTTTGTACACAAAGATGTTTTGATGAATAAAGTCTCTTTTTGAAATTGATATAAATATTTTTTAGAAGGGTTCGAGCATCTTGAGCTTGTGGAGGCATTGCCCTATCCCTAATCTTTCTGAAATAAACACTCGACAAGTTAGATTCTCCCTGGAAATAAAATTCAAACGATCATCAATGGGGAGGAGAAGGTGGGATTCTCACCGTGGCTCACTGGGTCGCACTATTGCCTTCCATTATCAAGCAAGTGGTTCCATCTCGGGCCTATACATCGCTGTAATGTTCTATGTTGTATTAGTCTAGTGTCCATTATTAGCCGAGAGGTTCCATAAAGTGCCTGTACTGCACTGTAATGCTCTATGTTGTATTAGTCTAACTTCAATTATCAAGCAACCGGTTCCATAAAGTGCCTGTACTGCACTGTAATGTTCTATGTTAAATGAGTCGAACTGCCTTTATTAGCCGAGAGGTTCCATTAAGGGCCTGTACTACACTGAAATAATCCATGTTCTATGAATGTAACACCCTGTATTCGCCAAGCGGTTCCATAAAGGGCCTGTACTACACTGAAATGATCCATGTTCTATGAATGTAACACCCTGTATTCGCCAAGCGTTTCCATAAAGGATCTGTCCTGCACTGTAATGCTCTATTTTCTGAGTCTAACATGCTGAGTTAGCCAAGCGGTTCCATAAAGGGCCTGTACTGCGCTGTTATATTCTATGAGTCTAACTTCCATTATCAAGCAAGCAGTTCCATATAGGCCCTTACAGCGCTGTAATGTTCTATGTTGTTTTAGTCTTGTGTCCATTATTAGCCGAGAGGTTGCATAAAGGGCCTGTACAGCGCTGACATTTTCTACATTGTATTTGTCTGACTTCCTTTATTACCCAAGCGGTTCCCTAAAGGGCCTGTACTGCTCTGTAATGTTCTATTATCAAGCTGTTTTAGTCTAGTGTCCATTATTAGCCGAGCGGTTGCATAAAGGTCGTGTACAGCGCTGACATGTTCTACGTTGTGTTTGTCTGACTTCCTTTATTAGCCAAGCGGTTCCATATAGGGCCTGTACAGCACTGTAATGTTCTATGTTGTATTAGTCTAACTTCCATTATCAAGCAAGCAGTTCCATATAGGGCCTGTACAGCACTGTAATGTTCTATGTTGTATTAGTCTAACTTCCATTATCAAGCAAGCAGTTCCATATAGGGCCTGTACAGCACTGTAATGTTCTATGTTGTTTTAGTCTAACTTCCATTATCAAGCAAGCAGTTCCATATAGGGCCTGTACAGCACTGTAATGTTCTATGTTGTTTTAGTCTAACTTCCATTATCAAGCAAGCAGTTCCATATAGGCCCTTACTGCGCTGTAATGTTCTATGTTGTTTTAGTCTAGTGTCCATTATTAGCCGAGTTCCATAAAGTGCCTGTACAGCGCTGAAAGTTTCGATGTTATATTTGTCTGACTTCCTTTATCGGGCAAGTGGTTTCATAAAGGGCCTGTACTGCACTGTAATGTTCTAATTTATATGAGTCTAACTGCTTTTATTAGCCGAGCGGTTCCACAGACGGCCTGTACTGCAGTTAGATGTTCTATGTTCTATGTTGTCTTAGCCTGCTTAACACACAATCCTCATTCCTGAAGAAGGGCTCATGCCCGAAACGTCGATTCTCCTGCTCCTTGGATGCTGCCTGACCTGCTGCACTTTTCCAGCAACACATTTTCAGCTCTGATCTCCAGCATCTGCAGTCCTCACTTTCTCCTCTATGTTGCATTAGCCAAACATCCTTTATTAGCAGAGCGGTTCCACGAAGGGCCTGTACTTCGCGATACTGCTCCATTTTCTTTGAATCTAACATCCTGTATTAGCCGAGCAGTTCCATGAAGGCCCTGTACTGCGCTGTAACGTTCCATGTTCTATGAGTCTAACTGCTTTTATTAGCCGAGCGGTTCCATATAGGGCCTGTACTGCGCTGTAATGTTCTATGTTCTATGAGTCTAACTTCCATTATCAGGCAAGCGGTTCCATATAGGCCCTTACTGCGCTGTAATGTTCTATGTTCTATGAGTCTAACTTCCATTATCAGGCAAGCGGTTCCATATAGGCCCTTACTGCGCTGTAATGTTCTATGTTGTATTAGTCTAACTTCCATTATCAAGCGACCGGTTCCATAAAGTGCCTGTACTGCAATGTAATGTTCTATGTTATATGAGTCTAACTGCCTTTATTAGCCGAGCGGTTCCATAAAGGGCCTGTATTGCACTGTAATATTCTATTTTGTATTAGCCAAACATCCTGTATTAGCGGAGCGGTTCCATAAAGGGCCTGTACTGCACCGTAATGTTCTATATTGTACCTGTCTGACTTCCTTTATCAGGCAAGCAGTTCCATAAATGGCCTGTACTGTGCTGTAATGTTCTGTGTTGTATTAGTCTAACATGCAGGATTAGCCAAGCGTTTGCATAAAGGGCCTGTACTGCAGTATAATGTTCTATGTTCTATGAGTCTAACTTTCTGTATTAGCTGAGCGGTTCCATATAGGGCCTGTACTGCGCGGTAATGTTCTGTGTTGTATTAGTCAAACATCCTTTATTAGCCGAGCGGTTCCATATAGGGCCTGTACTGCGCTGTAATCTTCTGTGTTCTATGCGTCTTTCTTCCATTATCAAGCAAGCGGTTCCACAAAGGGCCTGTACAGCGCTGAAAGTTTTGATGTTGTATTTGTCTGACTTGCTTTATCAGGCAAGTGGTTTCATAAAGGGCCTGTACTGCACTGTAATGTTCTATATTCTATGAGTGTAACACCCTGTATTCACCAGCGGTTCCATAAAGGGCCTGTACTGCGCTGTAATGTTCTATATTCTGAGTCTAACTCGCTGTGTCGGACGAGCGGTTCCATAACGGGCCTGTACTGAGCTGTTCTGCTGCATGTTCTATGCGTCTAACTGCCTTTATTAGCTGAGTGCTTCCATGTAGGGCCTGTACTGAGCTGTAAGGTTCTATGTTCTATGAGTCTTACATTTTTTATTAGCCGAGCAGTTCCATAAAGGGCCAGTAGTGCGCTGTAATGTTCCATGGTGTATTAGTCTCACGTCCGGTATTAGCCGAGCGGTTCCATAAAGGGCCTGTACTGCGCAGTAATGCACGGTGGAACAGTGGTTAGCACTGCTGCCTCACAGCGCAAGAGACCCGGGTTCAATTCCCGACTCAGGCGACTGACTGTGTGGAGTTTGCACATTCTCCCCGTGTCTGCGTGGGTTTCCTCCGGGTGCTCCGGTTTCCTCCCACAGTCCAAAGATGAGCAGGTCAGGTGAATTGGCCATGCTAAATTGCCCGTAGTGTTAAGTAAAAAGGGGTACATGTAGGGGTATGGGTGGGTTGCGCTTCGGCGGGTCGGTGTGGACTTGTTGGGCTGAAGGGCCTGTTTTCACACTGTAAGTAATCTAATCTAATTTAATCTAATCTAATCCGTGTTCTATGAGTCTAACTTCCATTATCAAGCAAGCGCTTCCATATACTGCCTGTACAGCGCTGTAATTTTTGAAGTTCTGTGAGTCTAACTTCCAGTATTAGCGATGTGGTTGCATAAAGGGCCTGTACTGCGCTGAAATGTTCTATGTTCTATGAGTCTAACTTCCTGTATTAGCTGAGCGGTTCCATATAGGGCCTGTACTGTGCTGTAATGTTCTATGTTGTATTAGTCTAATGTCCGGTATTAGCCAAGCGGTAGCAAAAAGGGCCTGTACTGTGCTGTAATGCTGCATGTTCTGTCTCACATCCTGTATTAGCCGAGCGCTTCCATATAGTGCCTGTACAGCCCTGTAATTTTCTAAGCTCAATGAGTCTACCTTCTGGTATTAGCCATGCGGTTGCATAAAGGGCCTGTACTGCGCTCGAAGGTTCTACGTTCTATGAGTCTAACTGCCTTTATTAGCCGAGCGGTTCCATATAGGTCCTGTACTGCACTGTAATATTCTATTTTGTATTAGCCAAACATCCTGTATTAGCGGAGCAGTTCCATAAAGGGCCTGTACTGCACCGTTATGTTCTATTTTGTACCTGTCTGACTTCCTTTATCAGGCAAGCAGTTCCATAAAAGGCATGGACTGTGCTGTAATGATCTATGAGTCTAACTTCCTTTATCAAGCGACCGGTTCCATATAGTGCCTGTACAGCGCTGTTATGTTCTATGTTCTATGAGTCTAACTTCCGGTATTAGCCATGTGGTTGCATCAATGTACATGAGTACATTGCATGCTCTATGAGTCTAACTGCCTTTATTAACCGAGTGGTTCCATGTCGGGCCTGTACTGCGCTGTAATGTTCTATGTTCTATGAGTGTAACACCCCGTATTCGCCAAGCGGTTCCACATAGGGCCTGTACTGCACTATAATGTTCTATTTTCTGAGTCTACCACGCTGAGTTAGCCGAGCAGTTGCATAAAGGGCCTGTACTGCACTGTAATGTTCTATATTGTACCTGTCTGACTTCCTTTATCAGGCAAGCAGTTCCATAAAGGCCTGTACTGCACTGTAATGTTCTATATTGTACCTGTCTGACTTCCTTTATCAGGCAAGCAGTTCCATAAAGGCCTGTACTGCACCGTAATGTTCTATATTGTACCTGTCTGACTTCCTTTATCAGGCAAGCAGTTCCATGACGGGCCTGTACTGCACCGTAATGTTCTTTATTGTACCTGTCTGACTTCCTTTATCAGGCAAGCAGTTCCATAAAGGGCCTGTACTGCACTGTAATGTTCTATATTGTACCTGTCTGACTTCCTTTATCAGGCAAGCAGTTCCATAAAGGGCCTGTACTGCACCGTAATGTTCTATATTGTACCTGTCTGACTTCCTTTATCAGGCAAGCAGTTCCATAAAGGGCCTGTACTGCACCGCAATGTTCTATATTGTACCTGTCTGACTTCCTTTATCAGGCAAGCAGTTCCATAAAGGGCCTGTACTGCACCGTAATGTTCTATATTGTACCTGTCTGACTTCCTTTATCAGGCAAGCAGTTCCATAAAGGGCCTGTACTGCACCGCAATGTTCTATGAGTTTAACTTCCTTTATCAAGCTAGTGCTTCCCTTTAGTGCCTGTACAGCGCTGTAATGTTCTGAGTTCTATGAGTCTAACTTCCAGTATTAACCATGTGGTTGCATAAAGGGCCTGTACAGCGCTGTAATGTTCTGAGTTCTATGAGTCTAACTTGCTGTATTAGCCGAGCGGTTCCATGAAGGGCCTGTACTTTGCTATAATGCTCCATGTTCTTTGGATCTAACTTCCTGTATCAGCAGAGCAGTTCCATATAGGGCCTGAACTGCGCTGTAATCTTCTGTGTTCTATGCGTCTTTCTTCCATTATCAAGCAAGCCGTTCCATAAAGGGCCTATACAGCGCTGAAAGTTTCGATGTTGTATTTGTCTGACTTCCTTTATCAGGCAAGCGGTTCCATAAAGTGCCTGTACTGCGCTGTAATGTTCTATGTTCTGAGTCTAACATGCTGTGTTAGCCGAGCGGTTCCATAAAGGGCCTGTACTGCGCTGTAATGTTCTATGTTCTGAGTCTAACATGCTGTGTTAGCCGAGCGGTTCCATAAAGGGCCTGTACTGCGCTGTAATGTTCTATGTTCTGAGTCTAACATGCTGTGTTAGCCGAGCGGTTCCATAAAGGGCCTGTACTGCGCTGTAATGTTCTATGTTCTGAGTCTAACACGCTGTGTTAGCCGAGCGGTTCCATAAAGGGCCTGTACTGCGCTGTAGTGTTCAATGTTGTATTAGCCTAACTTCCAATATCCAGCGACCAGTTCCATAAAGTGCCTGTACTGCGCTGTAAAGTTCTATTTTGTATTAGTCAATCATCCTGTATTAGTGGAACGGTTCCATAAAGGGCCTGTACTGTGCTGTAATGCTCTATATTGTACCTGTCTGACTTCCTTTATCAGGAAAGCAGTTGCATAAATAGCCTGTACTGCTCTGTAATGTTCTATGTTGTATTAGTCTAACGTCTGGTATTAGCCAAGCGGTTCCATGAATGGCCTGTACTGCTCTGTAATGTTCTATGTTGTATTAGTCTAACGTCTGGTATTAGCCAAGCGGTTCCATGAATGGCCTGTACTGCGCTGTAATGCACCAAGTTCTATGAGTTTAACTTCCTTTATTAGCCAAGCGGTTCCATAAAGGGCCTGTACTGCGCTGTAATGTTCTATGAGTCTAATTTTCTGTATTAGCCGAGCAGTTCCACATCGGACCTGTACTGCACAGTAATGTTCTGTGTTGTATTAGTCAAGCATCCTTTATTAGCCAAGCGGTTCCACGAAGGGCCTGTACTGCGCTGTAATGCTCCATGTTCTGTGAGAGTAACTTCCTGTATTAGCTGAGCGGTTCCATATGCGGCATGTCATGTAATAATGCGCTGTAATGTTCTGTATTTTATTAGTCAAACACACTTATTTAGCCGAGCAGTTCCACAAAGGCCCTGTACTGTGCTGTAATGCTCCATGTTCTGTGAGAGTAACTTCCTGTATTAGCCGAGCGGTTCCATAAAGGTCCTGTACTGCACTGTAATGTTCAATTTTCTGAGTCTAACACGCTTAGTTAGCCGAGCGGTTCCACCATAAAGGGCCTGTACAGCACTGTAATGTTCCATGTTCTATGAGTCTAACTGCCTTTATTAGCCGAGCGGTTCCATCTCGGGCCTGTACTACGCTGTTATGTTCTCCAAGTCTAACTCCATTTTCAAGCAAGTGGTTCCATATAGGCCCTTACAGCGCTGTAATGTCGTATGTTGTTTTAGTCTAGTGTCCATTATTAGCCGAGAGGTTGCATAAAGGGCCTGTACAAGCGCTGAAGTTTTCTACGTTGTATTTGTCTGACTTCCTTTATTAGCCAAGCTGTTCCATAAAACCCTGTACTGCACTGTAATGTTCTATGTTGTATTAGTCTAATTTCCATTATCAAGTGACCGGTTCCATAAAGTGCCTGTACTGAGCTGTAATGGTCTATATTGTACCTGTCTGACTTCCTTTATCAGGCAAGCAGTTCCATAAAGGCCTGTACTGCGCTGTAATGATCTATGAGTCTAACTTCCTTTATCAGCCGAGCGGTTCCATAACGGGCCTGTACTGCTCTGTAATGTTCCATGTTGTATTAGTCTAACGTCCGGTATTAGCCAAGCGGTTGCATGAAGGGCCTGTACTGCGCTGTAATACCCCATGTTCTGTTGTTCCAACTTCCTGTATTAGCTGAGTGTTTGCATAAAGGGCCTGTACTGCGCTGTAATGTTCTATGTTCTACGAGTCTAACTTCCTTTATTAGTCGAGTGGTTCCACATAAAGGGCCTGTACTACACTGTAATCTTCCATGTTGTATTTGTTTGACTTCCTTTATCAGGCAAGCAGTTCCATGAGGAGGCTGTACTGTGCTGTAATGTTCAATGATCTATGAGTGTAAGGTTCGGTATGAGCCGAGCGCTTGCATAAAGGGCCTGTACTGCACTGTAATGTTCTACCTTCTATGAGTCTAATTTTCATTATCAAGCAAGCGGTTCCATATAGGGCCTGTACTGCGCTGTGATGATCTATGTTCTCTGAGTGTAACATCCTGTATTCATCAAGCAGTTCCATAAAGGGCCTGTACTGCACTGTAATGTTCTATTTTCGGAGTCTAACACGCTGAGTTAGCCGAGCGTTCCATAAAGGGCCTGTACTGCGCTATAATGTTTTATGTTCTATGAGTCTAACTGCCTTTATTAGCAGAGTGGTTCCATGTAGGGCCTGAACTGAGATGTAATGTTCTATGTTCTATGAGTCTTGCATTTTTTATTAGCCAAGCGGTTCCATATAGGGCCTGTACTGCGCTGCAATGTTCCATTTTTTATTAGTGTAAGGTCTGGTATTAGCCTAGCGGTTCCATAAAGGCTCTGTACTGCATTGTAATGCTCCGTGTTCTATGAGTCTAACTTCCATTATCAAGCAAGCGGTTCCATGTAGGGCCTGTACTGCGCTGTAATGTTCTGTGTTGTATTTGTTTGAATTCCTTTATCAGGCAAGCATAAAGGGGCTGTATTGTACTGTAATGTTCTATGATCTTATGAATATAAGGTCCGGTAATAGACGAGCACTTGCATAAAGGGCCTGTACTGCGCTGCGATGTTCTATATTCTGAAAGTCTAACTTTCTGTATTAGCTCAGCAGTTCCATAGACGGTCTGTACTGCACTGTAATGTTCTATGCTGTATTTGTCAAACATCCTTTATTAGCCGAGCGGTTCCATAAAGGGCCTGTACTGCACTGTAATGATCTATGTTCTAAGAGTGTGACACCCTGTGTTTGCCAAGTGGTTCCATAAAGGACCTGTACTGCACTGTAATGTTCTATTTTCTGAGTCTAACACGCTGAGTTAGCCGAGCGGTTCCATAAAGGGCCTGTAATGCGCTATAATATTTTATGTTCTATGAGTCTAACTGCCTTTATTAGCCAAGCAGTTCCATATAGGGCCTGTACTGCACTGTAATGTTCTATGTTGTTTTAGTCTAGTGTCCATTATCAGCTGAGGGGTTGCATAAAGGGCCTGGACAGCGCTGTAATGCACCATGTTTTATTTTCTGGTCATCCTAGACCAGTATGGGCCGAACGTGCTGCCTTTATGCTGTTGGACTCGATGATTCTATAATTCTGTGACATTTCCCTTCCCAGATAATAAATGAGATAAGGCACTGCACAGTGTCAAAGTGGTGGAGACAGGCCCTTTCATGGGTTTTTATGATGTACAATGAGTGATGATTTCATCTGGGAATCTGTTAGCACAAGAACTAGTTTTGATAGGCTCTATCTCAGTGTCAAGGCCACACAGTGAGAGGATGGTGAGGACCGTATTCAGGAAGGTCCCCACAAGTTGATCTTGGGGAACTGTAGGAACCCTAACATGTATGCTGACCAGTGAATGTCGGCTTTCAGTAATCAGAGTTTAAAACCAATTTGGCTGATTTCTCAATGAATGTATCAAGGAAAGGCTACTCCGTTTCAGTGGTGAATTTTAGCATAAGGTGGCAATCATCGAGCTTTATAAAGAAACTCTTTAATGTAAATTCAAATTTCGCAAACATGTCATCTACATGTTGAAGATATGCAAGCAGATAGAGGCGAGGTATCATGTCATCAAAGATGTGTTTTGCGTGGTTACCAATAAAGATGTTAGGAAGAGTTTTCCCTCGAGAATCTCCCATGGTAACACCATCTGTTTGGTCATACAAGTTGTTATTGGAACTGAAGTCAACGACACAAGGTGCTCAGTTCATGTGTATCATAGACTCCCTACAATGTGGAAACATGCCCCTCAGCCCAAGACGTCCACACCAATCCTCCAGAGTGTAGGCCACCCAGACCTATTCTCCTATTACTCTACATTTATCCCAGACTAATGCACCTAACCTGCACACTATGAGCACAGCCAATTCACCTAACCTGCACATCTTTGGATTGTCGGAGGAAACCCATGCAGATCTGGGAGAATATGCAAAGAGACACAGGGAGAATATTCACACAGACAGTTACCCAAGGTTGGAATTGAACCCAGGACCCTGGCGCTGTGTTAACCATGAAGCGACGATGCCACCAGAAATGAAAAAAGAGATGATGTTTGGTGAACACTGAATCAGACACAAGTGGTATGTATGAATTTCAATGGCTTATTTGAGCTGTATACTGATAAATAAGCTGGCAATGTTGAAAGAGCACTTGGGCATGCTATCACTTTCAGAATGTAGCTCTCATAGGGTCTCCGTGATGGTGAAGGAATCCTTCACTGAGCATGTGGAAAACACATTTAAACATGATTTTCATAGTTTCACCAAGCATTCAGCCAATTCAGGCTGTGCAGACTCAGTAACAGAAATGATAGGACAGAAAAGGGACATCGATTCTGTGTGTCTAGGGGAAACCCATACTTGGTGGGTGCAGTGAACCGTGAGAACAAATTCTATCGTTGGCACCATTAGGCAGGTTACCACCTTCACACACAAAGCCAACAGGTGAGTCACAAATGAATAATATTACATGGGTTTTGGTGCTGGTGGGATGCCGGATATGTCGGCCCGACATCCTGACAACTGATGGACCGTGTCAGAAAACATGTCCATTTGATCATTCTCTGCTGGCAGCAAGCTGCCTGTGCTCAACCAGCCCATGCTTGTAAACCTCATGAGAAGTGATTCTGCTTTGGAAATCATTGATTCAATAATCTGAATTATTCTAAGAGTTAAACTGGAAACCAATTCAAGATCAACAGCTGGATGCATCTGTGCATGAGTTAGAAGCAACAAATATAATTCCACAGGACTCTGGGTCATGTCGGCAAAAGGAATTTTGACAGACATTGTACTTCTTTGATGAGAAAGGCATCATGGAGACAACCAAACTCTGCTGTATCCCCATAGTGACACCCTGACCAATCAGAGTCCACCTATCTGGTCTGAGAGTTAAGATTGACAGCTAACTGTTTTTGCTACATCTCCATGGTAATGATGAGCTAGCCAATCAGCTTCATCTTCCCATTTCATATCAAAAGCTTCAACTCCTTTTGTTTTCAAAACAATGGAACAGGTTTCCACCTGTATGTGAGCAATATTACTGACATAGTTTGCTTGAAATGCTGGGATTACAGTTTGGGGTAAAGTTGATCACTTTTGTTGCCTTCGAAATTCAGCTTAAACAGAGTGGCTAGAAATTTGGTGAGTTCAGTGAGTCTCTTTCGAAAAGTTCAAATTTGTTTGACTTTGAGACATAACAGCTTAGCTTTAATCAACATTCATTCGTGCACAAAACCCATCCATTCTACAGCCCAGCTTTGACACCTGTCCTTTTAAGAAATCACCACAATTACAGAAATACTGTTAACTTCAGAGACACAGAAAAAAACACCAACAAAATTATGCTGGGAGAAAGTGAGGACTGCGGATGCTGGAGATCAGTGTCAAAAAGTGTGGTGCTGGAAAAGGACAGATGGTCTTGAGGAAAAGCTTTGGATGGAAACATCGACTCTCCTCCTCCTCGGATGCTGCCTGATTGGCTGTGTTTTTCCAGCTCCACACTTTTTGAACAAAATTATTCCATATAAATTCCACAATTTCCCCCCCACAGGACCTCAGGTAGTAATCAATGTCATGTTACAGTGCAGAGTTTGGCACATTGTCTCTGTTCTAGTTTGTTAAATGTTATCTTTTTTATTCATTTGTGGGATGAGGGTGTTGCTGACACGGCCAGCATTTATTGCCCATCCCGAATGGTGCAAAGAGCAGTTAAGATTCCACCACATTGCTGTGGGTCTGGAAAAACATGGAGACCAGACCAGGTAAAGATGGCAATTTCCTTCCCTAAAAGCCATTCCAGAACAAGTTGGGTTTTTCCAACAATCAGCAATGGATTCATGGCCATGATTCCTCTCATACTAACAGATTTTTCTAGAATTCAAATTCCACCATCTGCCATGGCAGGATTTGAATCTGGGTCCCCAGCACATTACCTGGGTCTCTGGATTAGCAGTCCATCACTGGGTCACTGGGTCATCGCCTGACCTGCAATATTAGATTATACAGAATAGCATTTACTCTCTATATTGCAGTGAACAGCAGTCCCTGTGTATGCTCTGCTAAACAGCAATTTCGGAGTATATGAAACAGAAGTCCCTGTGTGTATTACAGAGAGTAGCTGTCCCTGTCTGTATTATAGAGAAGAGCAGATCCTGTGCATATTGCAGAGAACATTTGTTCCCATGTATTTTCTAACCCTTTCTAGTTTCACAACATGCTTCAAAGAGGAAGAAAGCCTGAATTGCAACACAATAATCCAAAAGTGGTCCAACCAATGTCCTGCACAACTGCAATATGACCTCCCAACTACTATAGTCAGTGCTCTGTCCCACTAAGGAAAACATACTAAACACCTTCTTCATTATCCTATCCATCTGCGACACCACTTTCAAGGAACTATGAACCGTGTTCCAAGGTCTCATTGGACACTCCCCAGGTCCTTACCATTAAGTGTATAAACGCAGTCCTGATTTTCCTTTCTAAAGTGCAGTACCTCTCATTTACCTAAATTAAACTTCATCTGCCACTCCTCAGCCCATCGACCCATCTGATCACGATCCTGCTTTACTCTGAGGGAACCGTCACCGCTGTCCACTCCACCTCCAACTTTGGTTTCATCTGCAAACTTACTAACTGTACCTCCTTTGCTCACATCCATATAATTTATATAAATGACACAAAGCAGTGAACTCAGCACCAATCCCTGTGGCACCCCACTGGTCACAGGGCTTCAGTCTGAAAAGCAAGCTTCCACCACCACCACCACCACCACCATCTGTCTTCTACTTTCAAGCCAGTTGTGTATCCAAATGGCTAGATTTCCCTGTATTCCTTCTGACCAAAGTTTGCTCACCAGGCCACCATGAGGGAGCTTGTCAAAACCTTCATCAATCCTCTTTGTTGACTCTTCAAAAGACTCAATCCAGCTTGTGAGACATGATTTCCCATGCACAAAGCCACATTGACTATCCCTAGTCAGCCCTTGCTTTTCCAGATGTGTGTAAATCCTATCCCTCAGGATTCCCTTCAATAACTTGCCCACAACTGACGTCAGGCTCACCGGTCTATAGTGCGCGAGAACAGCAGAGTATAGTATACAGAACAGCAGTCCCTGTGAAAATATAGGGAACAGCAATCACGTTGTATGATGCAGAGAACATGAGTCCCCGTGTCTAATATAGAGAGCAGTTCCTATGTATAATACAGAGAATAGTAGTCCCTCTATCTTTTAGCAGCGCAGGTATATGACATCGAGAACAGTAGTCCCTGTGTGTAATACAAAGAACAGCAGTCACTCCATATAATATATATTACAGCAGCCGCTGTGTCAATTTTTGAGAACAGCAGGGTGTAGTACAGAGAACAGCAGTCTCTGTGTACAATAAAAGAACAGCTGTCCCTGTGTATAATATAGAGCACAGCAGTTCCCATGTCTAATATAAAGAACAGAATTTCCCATGTCATATATATATAGAACAGCAGTCCCTGTGTACAATATAGAGAATAGCAGTCCATATCTTTAATGAAGAGAACAAAAATACCTGTGTATAATGCTGAGAACTGCAATCCCTGTGTATAATCCAGCACTAATATAGAGAACAGCGGTACCTGTCTATGTTTAGTACAGAGAACATGAGACCCTGTGTATAATTCAGAGAACAGCTGTGCATGTATATAATACAGAGAACCGCAGCTCCTGTGTATAATAAAGAGTGCAGCAGTCCCCCGTACAATAAAGCGAACTGCAGTTCCCGTGTATAGCACCGAGAATAGCAGTTCATGTGTATAATATAAAGATCCGCAGCTCCTGTGTATAATAAAGAATACAGCAGTACCCCCGTACAACAGATAGAACTGCTGTCCCTGTGTATAATATAGAGAAAAGCAGTCCCGTCATACAATGCAGGGAACAGCAGTCCCCGTGTATAATAAAGGGAGCAGCAGCACTAGTGTATAATACAGGGAACAGCAGTCCCCGTCTATAATACAGGGAACAGCAACACCTGTGTATAATACAGGGATCAGTAGCACCCGTGTATAATACAGAGAACAGCAGTCCCTGTCTATAATACAGAGAACAGCAGCACCCGTGTATAATACAGGGAACAGCAGTCCCTGTGTATAATACAGGGAACAGCAGTCCCTGTGTATAATACAGGGAACAGCAGCTCCCGTGTATAATACAGGGAACAGCAGTCCCCGTGTATAATACAGAGAACAGCAGTCCCTGTGTATAATACAGGGAACAGCAGTCCCTGTGTATAATACAGGGAACAGCAGCACCTGTGTATAATACAGGGAACAGCATCACCTGTCTATAATACAGGGAACAGCAGTCCCTGTGTATAATACGGGGAACAGCAGTCCCCGCGTATAATACAGGGAACAGCAGCACCTGTGTATAATACAGGGAACAGCAGACCCCGTATATAATACAGGGAACAGCAGCACCCGTGTATAATACAGGGAACAGCAGTCCCTGTGTATAATACAGGGAACAGCAGTCCCCGCGTATAATACAGGGAACAGCAGTCCCCGTGTATAATACAGGGAACAGCAGCACCTGTGTATAATACAGGGAACAGCAGTCCCTGTCTATATTACAGGGAACAGCAGCACCTGTGTATAATACAGGGAACAGCAGTCCCTGTGTATAATACAGGGAACAGCAGTCCCCGTGTATAATACAGGGAACAGCAGCACCTGTGTATAATACAGGGAACAGCAGTCCCTGTCTATATTACAGGGAACAGCAGCACCTGTGTATAATACAGGGAACAGCAGCACCCGTGTATAATACAGGGAACAGCAGTCCCCGAGTATAATACAGGGAACAGCAGCACCTGTGTATAATACAGGGAACAGCAGCACCTGTGTATAATACAGGGAACAGCAGCACCTGTGTATAATACAGGGATCAGCAGCACCTGTGTATAATACAGGGAACAGCAGTCCCTGTGTATAATACAGGGAACAGCAGTCCCCGTGTATAATACAGGGAACAGCAGTCCCTGTGTATAATACAGGGAACAGCAGTCCCCGTGTATAATACAGGGAACAGCAGTCCCTGTGTATAATACAGGGAACAGCAGCACCTGTGTATAATACAGGGAACAGCAGCACCCGTGTATAATACAGGGAACAGCAGCACCTGTGTATAATACAGGGAACAGCAGTCCCTGTGTATAATACAGGGAACAGCAGTCCCTGTGTATAATACAGGGAACAGCAGCTCCCGTGTATAATACAGGGAACAGCAGTCCCTGTGTATAATACAGGGAACAGCAGTCCCCGTGTATAATACAGGGAACAGCAGCACCTGTGTATAATACAGGGAACAGCAGTCCCTGTGTATAATACAGGGATCAGCAGCACCTGTGTATAATACAGGGAACAGCAGCACCTGTGTATAATACAGAGAACAGCAGTCCCTGTCTATATTACAGGGAACAGCAGCACCTGTGTATAATACAGGGAACAGCAGTCCCTGTGTATAATACAGGGAACAGCAGCGCCTGTGTATAATACAGAGAACAGCAGTCCCTGTCTATAATACAGGAAACAGCAGCACCCGTGTATAATACAGGGAACAGCAGCACCTGTGTATAATACAGGGATCAGCAGCACCTGTGTATAATACAGGGAACAGCAGCACCTGTGTATAATACAGGGAACAGCAGCACCTGTGTATAATACAGGGAACAGCAGCACCTGTGTATAATACAGGGAACAGCAGCACCTGTGTATAATACAGGGATCAGCAGCACCTGTGTATAATACAGGGAACAGCAGTCCCTGTGTATAATGCAGGGAACAGCAGTCCCCATGTATAATACAGGGAACAGCAGTCCCCGTGTATAATACAGAGAACAGCAGTCCCCGTGGATAATACAGGGAACAGCAGTCCCTGTGTATAATACAGGGAACAGCAGCACCTGTGTATAATACAGGGATCAGCAGCACCTGTGTATAATACAGGGAACAGCAGTCCCTGTGTATAATACAGGGATCAGCAGCACCTGTGTATAATACAGGGAACAGCAGCACCTGTGTATAATACAGGGAACAGCAGTCCCTGTCTATATTACAGGGAACAGCAGCACCTGTGTATAATACAGGGAACAGCAGTCCCTGTGTATAATACAGGGAACAGCAGCGCCTGTGTATAATACAGAGAACAGCAGTCCCTGTCTATATTACAGGGAACAGCAGCACCTGTGTATAATACAGGGAACAGCAGTCCCTGTGTATAATACAGGGATCAGCAGCACCTGTGTATAATACAGGGAACAGCAGCACCTGTGTATAATACAGGGAACAGCAGTCCCTGTCTATATTACAGGGAACAGCAGCACCTGTGTATAATACAGGGAACAGCAGTCCCTGTGTATAATACAGGGATCAGCAGCACCTGTGTATAATACAGGGAACAGCAGCACCTGTGTATAATACAGAGAACAGCAGTCCCTGTCTATATTACAGGGAACAGCAGCACCTGTGTATAATACAGGGAACAGCAGTCCCTGTGTATAATACAGGGAACAGCAGCGCCTGTGTATAATACAGAGAACAGCAGTCCCTGTCTATAATACAGGAAACAGCAGCACCCGTGTATAATACAGGGAACAGCAGCACCTGTGTATAATACAGGGATCAGCAGCACCTGTGTATAATACAGGGAACAGCAGTCCCCGTGTATAATACAGGGAACAGCAATCCCCGTGTATAATACAGGGAACAGCAGTCCCTGTTTATAATACAGGGAACAGCAGCACTTGTGTATAATGCAGGGAACAGCAGTCCCCGTCTATAATACAGGGAACAACAGTCCCCGTCTATAATACAGGGAACAGCAGTCCCTGTTTATAATACAGGGAACAGCAGCACTTGTGTATAATACAGGGAACAGCAGTCCCTGACTATAATACAGGGAACAGCAGCACCTGTGAATAATACAGGGAACAGCAGTCCCTGTCTATAATACAGGGAACAGCAGAAACTGTGTATAATACAGGGAACAGCATCACCTGTTTATAATACAGGGAACAGCAGCACCTGTGTATAATATAGGGAACAGCAGTCCCTGTCGATAAGACAGGGAACAGCAGCACCTGTGAATAATACAGGGAACAGCAGTCCCTGTCTATAATACAGGGAACAGCTGAAACTGTGTATAATACAGGGAACAGCATCACCTGTGTATAATACAGGGAACAGCAGCACCTGTGTATAATACAGGGAACAGCAGTCCCTGTCTATAATACAGGGAACAGCAGCACCTGTGTATAATACAGGGAACAGCAGTCCCTGTCTATACTACAGGGAACAGCAGAAACTGTGTATAATACAGGGAACAGCAGTCCCAGTCTATAATACAGGGAACAGCAGTCGCCGTGTATAATACAGGGAACAGCAGTCCCCGTGTATAATACAGGGAACAGCAGTCCCTGTCTATAATACAGGGAACAGCAGCACCTGTGTATAATACAGGGAACAGCAGCACCCGTGTATAATACAGGGAACAGCAGACCCAGTCTATAATACAGGGAACAGCAGCACCTGTGTATAATACAGGGAACAGCAGTCCCTGTCTATAATACAGGGAACAGCAGCACCTGTGTATAATACAGGGAACAGCAGCACCTGTGTATAATACAGGGAACAGCAGTCCCTGTATATAATACAGGGAACAGCAGTCCCCGTGTATAATTCAGGGAACAGCAGACCCCGTGTATAATACAGGGAACAGCAGTCCCTGTCTATAATACAGGGAACAGCAGCACCTGTGTATAATACAGGGAACAGCAGTCCCTGTCTATAATACAGGGAACAGCAGAAACTGTGTATAATACAGGGAACAGCAGTCCCCGTGTATAATACAGGGAACAGCAGCACCTGTGTATAATACAGGGAACAGCAGTCCCTGTGTATAATACAGGGAACAGCAGTCCCCGCGTATAATACAGGGAACAGCAGTCCCCGTGTATAATACAGGGAACAGCAGCACCTGTGTATAATACAGGGAACAGCAGTCCCTGTCTATATTACAGGGAACAGCAGCACCTGTGTATAATACAGGGATCAGCAGCACCTGTGTATAATACAGGGAACAGCAGTCCCTGTGTATAATACAGGGAACAGCAGTCCCCGTGTATAATACAGGGAACAGCAGCACCTGTGTATAATACAGGGAACAGCAGTCCCTGTCTATATTACAGGGAACAGCAGCACCTGTGTATAATACAGGGAACAGCAGCACCCGTGTATAATACAGGGAACAGCAGTCCCCGTGTATAATACAGGGAACAGCAGCACCCGTGTATAATACAGGGAACAGCAGTCCCTGTCTATAATACAGGGAACAGCAGCACCTGTGTATAATACAGGGAACAGCAGTCCCTGTCTATAATACAGGGAACAGCAGAAACTGTGTATAATACAGGGAACAGCAGTCCCCGTGTATAATACAGGGAACAGCAGCACCTGTGTATAATACAGGGAACAGCAGTCCCTGTGTATAATACAGGGAACAGCAGTCCCCGCGTATAATACAGGGAACAGCAGTCCCCGTGTATAATACAGGGAACAGCAGCACCTGTGTATAATACAGGGAACAGCAGTCCCCGTGTATAATACAGGGAACAGCAGCACCTGTGTATAATACAGGGAACAGCAGCACCTGTGTATAATACAGGGAACAGCAGCACCTGTGTATAATACAGGGATCAGCAGCACCTGTGTATAATACAGGGAACAGCAGTCCCTGTGTATAATGCAGGGAACAGCAGTCCCCGTGTATAATACAGGGAACAGCAGTCCCCGTGTATAATACAGAGAACAGCAGTCCCCGTGGATAATACAGGGAACAGCAGTCCCTGTGTATAATACAGGGAACAGCAGCACCTGTGTATAATACAGGGATCAGCAGCACCTGTGTATAATACAGGGAACAGCAGCACCTGTGTATAATACAGGGAACAGCAGTCCCTGTGTATAATACAGGGAACAGCAGCACCTGTGTATAATACAGGGATCAGCAGCACCTGTGTATAATACAGGGAACAGCAGTCCCTGTCTATATTACAGGGAACAGCAGCACCTGTGTATAATACAGGGAACAGCAGTCCCTGTCTATATTACAGGGAACAGCAGCACCTGTGTATAATACAGGGAACAGCAGTCCCTGTGTATAATACAGGGAATAGCAGCGCCCGTGTATAATACAGAGAACAGCAGTCCCTGTCTATATTACAGGGAACAGCAGCACCTGTGTATAATACAGGGAACAGCAGTCCCTGTGTATAATACAGGGATCAGCAGCACCTGTGTATAATACAGGGAACAGCAGTCCCTGTCTATATTACAGGGAACAGCAGCACCTGTGTATAATACAGGGAACAGCAGTCCCTGTCTATATTACAGGGAACAGCAGCACCTGTGTATAATACAGGGAACAGCAGTCCCTGTGTATAATACAGGGATCAGCAGCACCTGTGTATAATACAGGGAACAGCAGCACCTGTGTATAATGCAGGGAACAGCAGCACCTGTGTATAATACAGGGAACAGCAGCACCTGTGTATAATACAGGGATCAGCAGCACCTGTGTATAATACAGGGAACAGCAGTCCCTGTCTATATTACAGGGAACAGCAGCACCTGTGTATAATACAGGGAACAGCAGTCCCTGTGTATAATACAGGGAACAGCAGTCCCTGTCTATATTACAGGGAACAGCAGCACCTGTGTATAATACAGGGAACAGCAGTCCCTGTGTATAATACAGGGATCAGCAGCACCTGTGTATAATACAGGGAACAGCAGACCCCATGTATAATACAGGGAACAGCAGCACCTGTGTATAATACAGGGAACAGCAGTCCCTGTCTATATTACAGGGAACAGCAGCACCTGTGTATAATACAGAGAACAGCAGTCCCTGTCTATATTACAGGGAACAGCAGCACCTGTGTATAATACAGGGAACAGCAGTCCCTGTGTATAATACAGGGAACAGCAGCGCCTGTGTATAATACAGAGAACAGCAGTCCCTGTCTATAATACAGGAAACAGCAGCACCCGTGTATAATACAGGGAACAGCAGCACCTGTGTATAATACAGGGATCAGCAGCACCTGTGTATAATACAGGGAACAGCAGTCCCCGTGTATAATACAGGGAACAGCAATCCCCGTGTATAATACAGGGAACAGCAGTCCCTGTTTATAATACAGGGAACAGCAGCACTTGTGTATAATGCAGGGAACAGCAGTCCCCGTCTATAATACAGGGAACAGCAGTCCCCGTCTATAATACAGGGAACAGCAGTCCCTGTTTATAATACAGGGAACAGCAGCACTTGTGTATAATACAGGGAACAGCAGTCACTGACTATAATACAGGGAACAGCAGCACCTGTGAATAATACAGGGAACAGCAGTCCCTGTCTATAATACAGGGAACAGCAGAAACTGTGTATAATACAGGGAACAGCATCACCTGTTTATAATACAGGGAACAGCAGCACCTGTGTATAATACAGGGAACAGCAGTCCCTGTCTATAATACAGGGAACAGCAGCACCTGTGAATAATACAGGGAACAGCAGTCCCTGTCTATAATACAGGGAACAGCTGAAACTGTGTATAATACAGGGAACAGCATCACCTGTGTATAATACAGGGAACAGCAGCACCTGTGTATAATACAGGGAACAGCAGTCCCTGTCTATAATACAGGGAACAGCAGCACCTGTGTATAATACAGGGAACAGCAGTTCCTGTCTATACTACAGGGAACAGCAGAAACTGTGTATAATACAGGGAACAGCAGTCCCAGTCTATAATACAGGGAACAGCAGTCGCCGTGTATAATACAGGGAACAGCAGTCCCCGTGTATAATACAGGGAACAGCAGTCCCTGTCTATAATACAGGGAACAGCAGCACCTGTGTATAATACAGGGAACAGCAGCACCCGTGTATAATACAGGGAACAGCAGACCCAGTCTATAATACAGGGAACAGCAGCACCTGTGTATAATACAGGGAACAGCAGCACCTGTGTATAATACAGGGAACAGCAGTCCCTGTATATAATACAGGGAACAGCAGTCCCCGTGTATAATTCAGGGAACAGCAGACCCCGTGTATAATACAGGGAACAGCAGTCCCTGTCAATAATACAGGGAACAGCAGCACCTGTGTATAATACAGGGAACAGCAGTCCCTGTCTATAATACAGGGAACAGCAGAAACTGTGTATAATACAGGGAACAGCAGTCCCCGTGTATAATACAGGGAACAGCAGCACCTGTGTATAATACAGGGAACAGCAGTCCCTGTGTATAATACAGGGAACAGCAGTCCCCGCGTATAATACAGGGAACAGCAGTCCCCGTGTATAATACAGGGAACTGCAGTCCCCGTGTATAATACAGGGAACTGCAGTCCCCGTGTATAATACAGGGATCAGCAGCACCTGTGTATAATACAGGGAACAGCAGTCCCCGTGTATAATACAGGGAACAGCAATCCCCGTGTATAATACAGGGAACAGCAGTCCCTGTTTATAATACAGGGAACAGCAGCACTTGTGTATAATGCAGGGAACAGCAGTCCCCGTCTATAATACAGGGAACAGCAGTCCCCGTCTATAATACAGGGAACAGCAGTCCCTGTTTATAATACAGGGAACAGCAGCACTTGTGTATAATACAGGGAACAGCAGTCACTGACTATAATACAGGGAACAGCAGCACCTGTGAATAATACAGGGAACAGCAGTCCCTGTCTATAATACAGGGAACAGCAGAAACTGTGTATAATACAGGGAACAGCATCACCTGTTTATAATACAGGGAACAGCAGCACCTGTGTATAATACAGGGAACAGCAGTCCCTGTCTATAATACAGGGAACAGCAGCACCTGTGAATAATACAGGGAACAGCAGTCCCTGTCTATAATACAGGGAACAGCTGAAACTGTGTATAATACAGGGAACAGCATCACCTGTGTATAATACAGGGAACAGCAGCACCTGTGTATAATACAGGGAACAGCAGTCCCTGTCTATAATACAGGGAACAGCAGCACCTGTGTATAATACAGGGAACAGCAGTTCCTGTCTATACTACAGGGAACAGCAGAAACTGTGTATAATACAGGGAACAGCAGTCCCAGTCTATAATACAGGGAACAGCAGTCGCCGTGTATAATACAGGGAACAGCAGTCCCCGTGTATAATACAGGGAACAGCAGTCCCTGTCTATAATACAGGGAACAGCAGCACCTGTGTATAATACAGGGAACAGCAGCACCCGTGTATAATACAGGGAACAGCAGACCCAGTCTATAATACAGGGAACAGCAGCACCTGTGTATAATACAGGGAACAGCAGCACCTGTGTATAATACAGGGAACAGCAGTCCCTGTATATAATACAGGGAACAGCAGTCCCCGTGTATAATTCAGGGAACAGCAGACCCCGTGTATAATACAGGGAACAGCAGTCCCTGTCAATAATACAGGGAACAGCAGCACCTGTGTATAATACAGGGAACAGCAGTCCCTGTCTATAATACAGGGAACAGCAGAAACTGTGTATAATACAGGGAACAGCAGTCCCCGTGTATAATACAGGGAACAGCAGCACCTGTGTATAATACAGGGAACAGCAGTCCCTGTGTATAATACAGGGAACAGCAGTCCCCGCGTATAATACAGGGAACAGCAGTCCCCGTGTATAATACAGGGAACTGCAGTCCCCGTGTATAATACAGGGAACTGCAGTCCCCGTGTATAATACAGGGAACAACAGCACCTGTGTATAATACAGGGAACAGCAGTCCCCGTGTATAATACAGGGAACTGCAGAAACTGTGTATAATACAGGGAACAGCAGTCCCCGTGTATAATACAGGGAACAGCAGCACCTGTGTATAATACAGGGAACAGCAGTCCCTGTGTATAATACAGGGAACTGCAGTCCCCGTGTATAATACAGGGAACAACAGCACCTGTGTATAATACAGGGAACAGCAGTCCCCGTGTATAATACAGGGAACAGCAGCACCTGTGTATACTACATGGAACAGCAGTCCCCGTGCAT
The DNA here is from genome assembly GCF_037043375.1 of Chiloscyllium plagiosum. NCBI lineage: Eukaryota > Metazoa > Chordata > Chondrichthyes > Orectolobiformes > Hemiscylliidae > Chiloscyllium > Chiloscyllium plagiosum. The sequence goes on along the minus strand of NW_028270191.1, from coordinate 697,582 downwards.
AATACAGGGAACAGCAGAACCTGTCTATAATACAGGGAACAGCAGTCCCTGTGTATAATACAGGGAACAGCAGTCCCCGTGTATAATACAGGGAACAGCAGTCCCTGTCTATAATACAGGGATCAGCAGCACCTATGTATAATACAGGGAACAGCAGGCCCCATGTATAATACAGGGAACTGCAGTCCCCGTGTATAATACAGGGAACAACAGCACCTGTGTATAATACAGGGAACAGCAGTCCCCGTGTATAATACAGGGAACAGCAGTCCCCGTGTATAATACAGGGAACTGCAGTCCCCTTGTATAATACAGGGAACAGGAGCACCTGTGTATACTACATGGAACAGCAGTCCCCGTGCATAATACAGGGAACAGCAGAACCTGTCTATAATACAGGGAACAGCAGTCCCTGTGTATAATACAGGGAACAGCAGTCCCTGTCTATAATACAGGGATCAGCAGCACCTGTGTATAATACAGGGAACAGCAGTCCCTGTGTATAATACAGGGAACAGCAGTCCCTGTCTATAATACAGGGATCAGCAGCACCTATGTATAATACAGGGAACAGCAGTCCCCGTGTATAATACAGGGAACAGCATCACCTGTTTATAATACAGGGAACAGCAGCACCTGTGTTTTCCTATCTTCCTGGAGGTGGAAATTGAATAAAGATTTGTGCACTTTGTGTCTTTCACTGTGTCTCACACCTGCACATACACACCATGGGTGATGGGGATAAAATAAGCACTACCGCACTTCGGCGGTAGTGTGGGGGTTTAAAAAAAAATGAAGATTCGTGCACTTTGTGTCTTTCACTGTGTCTCACACAGAAAAAAAAAGAAAAAAAAAATAGACAGGAGTGCCCCTTCACTGTTTTGATCACACAGCACTGCCCTTTGACGTGAAGGGCAGTGTTTGTCACTGGCCATTCGGGTGTTTTCCTATCTTCCTGGTGGTGAAAAAAAAACAGCATCACCTGTTTATAATACAGGGAACAGCAGTCCCTGTCTATAATACAGGGAACAGCAGTCCCCGTGTATAATACAGGGAACAGCATCACCTGTTTATAATACAGGGAACAGCAGCACCTGTGTTTTCCTATCTTCCTGGAGGTGGAAATTGAATAAAGATTCGTGCACTTTGTGTCTTTCACTGTGTCTCACACCTGCACATACACACCATGGGTGATGGGGATAAAATAAGCACTACCGCACTTAGGTGGTAGTGTGGGGGTTAAAGGGGAAAAAAAAAGAAAGAAAAAAAAAAGGAGGACGCTCACCATGGGTGCTGGGGATAAAATAAGCACTACCGCACTTAGGTGGTAGTGTGGGGGTTAAAGGGGGAAAAAAAAAGAAAAAGAAAAAAAAAAGAGAAAAAACAAAAAAAGAAGAAAAAAAAGCAGTCCCTGTCTATAATACAGGGAAGAGCAGCACCTGTGTATAATACAGGGAACAGCAGTCCCTGTCTATAATACAGGGAACAGCAGCACCCGTGTATAATACAGGGCACAGCAGCACCCGTGTATAATACAGGGAACAGCAGACCCAGTCTATAATACAGGGAACAGCAGCACCTGTGTATAATACAGGGAACAGCAGTCCCTGTCTATAATACAGGGAACAGCAGCACCTGTGTATAATACAGGGAACAGCAGTCCCTGTCTATAATACAGGGAACAGCAGAAACTGTGTATAATACAGGGAACAGCAGTCCCAGTCTATAATACAGGGAACAGCAGTCCCTGTCTATAATACAGGGAAAAGCAGCACCTGTGTATAATACAGGGAACAGCAGTCGCCGTGTATAATACAGGGAACAGCAGTCCCCGTGTATACTACAGGGAACAGCAGACCCCGTGTATAATACAGGGAACAGCAGTCCCTGTCTATAATACAGGGAAAAGCAGCACCAGTGTATAATACAGGGAACAGCAGTCCCTGTCTATAATACAGGGATCAGTAGCACCCGTGTATAATACAGGGAACAGCACTCCCTGTGTATAATACAGGGAAAAGCAGTCCCTGTGTATATTACAGGGAACTGCAGTCCCCGTGTATAATACAGGGAACAACAGCACCTGTGTATAATACAGGGAACAGCAGTCCCTGTGTATATTACAGGGAACTGCAGTCCCCGTGTATAATACAGGGAACAACAGCACCTGTGTATAATACAGGGAACAGCAGTCCCTGTGTATATTACAGGGAACTGCAGTCCCCGTGTATAATACAGGGAACAACAGCACTTGTGTATAATACAGGGAACAGCAGTCCCCGTGTATAATACAGGGAACTGCAGTCCCCGTGTATAATACAGGGAACAGCAGAACCTGTCTATAATACAGGGAACAGCAGTCCCCTTGTATAATACAGGGAACAGCATCACCTGTGTATAATACAGGGAACAGCAGCACCTGGGTATAATACAGGGAATAGCAGTCCCCGTGTATAATACAGAGAACAGCAGCACCTGTGTATAATACAGGGAATAGCAGTCTCTGTGTATAATACAGGGAACTGCAGTCCCCGTGTATAATACAGGGAATAGCAGTCCCTGTCTATAATACAGGGAAAAGCAGCACCTGTGTATAATACAGGGAACAGCCGTCGCCGTGTATAATACAGGGAACAGCAGTCCCCGTGTATACTACAGGGAACAGCAGACCCCGTGTATAATACAGGGAACAGCAGTCCCTGTCTATAATACAGGGAAAAGCAGCACCAGTGTATAATACAGGGAACAGCAGTCCCTGTCTATAATACAGGGATCAGTAGCACCCGTGTATAATACAGGGAACAGCACTCCCTGTGTATAATACAGGGAAAAGCAGTCCCTGTGTATATTACAGGGAACTGCAGTCCCCGTGTATAATACAGGGAACAACAGCACCTGTGTATAATACAGGGAACAGCAGTCCCTGTGTATATTACAGGGAACTGCAGTCCCCGTGTATAATACAGGGAACAACAGCACCTGTGTATAATACAGGGAACAGCAGTCCCTGTGTATATTACAGGGAACTGCAGTCCCCGTGTATAATACAGGGAACAACAGCACCTGTGTATAATACAGGGAACAGCAGTCCCCGTGTATAATACAGGGAACTGCAGTCCCCGTGTATAATACAGGGAACAGCAGAACCTGTCTATAATACAGGGAACAGCAGTCCCCTTGTATAATACAGGGAACAGCATCACCTGTGTATAATACCGGGAACAGCAGCACCTGGGTATAATACAGGGAATAGCAGTCCCCGTGTATAATACAGAGAACAGCCGCACCTGTGTATAATATAGGGAATAGCAGTCTCTGTGTATAATACAGGGAACTGCAGTCCCCGTGTATAATACAGGGAATAGCAGTCCCCCGTGTATAATACAGGGAACAGCAGCACCTGTGCATAATACAGGGAACAGCAGCACCCGTGTATAATACAGGGAACAGCAGCACCCGTGTATAATACAGGGAACAGCAGCATCTGTGTATAATACAGGGAACAGCAGTCCCCGAGTATAATACAGGGAACAGCAGTCCCTGTGCATAATACAGGGAACAGCAGCATCTGTGTATAATACAGGGTACAGCAGCACCTGTGCATAATACAGGGAACAGCAGCACCTGTGTATAATACAGGGAACAGCAGTCCCTGTGTATAATACAGGGAACAGCAGTCCGCGTGTATAATACAGGGAACAGCAGTCCCTGTGTTTAATACAGGGAACAGCAGCACCCGTGTATAATACAGGGAACAGCAGCACCCGTGTATAATACAGGGAACAGCAGCACCTGTGTATAATACAGGGAACAGCAGTCCCCGTGTATAATACAGGGAACAGCAGTCCCTGTGTTTAATACAGGGAACAGCAGCACCCGTGTATAATACAGGGAACAGCAGCACCCGTGTATAATACAGGGTACAGCAGCACCTGTGCATAATACAGGGAACAGCAGTCCCTGTGTTTAATACAGGGAACAGCAGCACCCGTGTATAATACAGGGAACAGCAGCACCCGTGTATAATACAGGGAACAGCAGCACCTGTGTATAATACAGGGTACAGCAGTCCCTGTGTATAATACAGGGAATAGCAGTCCCCGTGTATAATACAGAGACAGCAGCACCTGTGTATAATACAGGGAACAGCAGTCCCTGTGTATAATACAGGGTACAGCAGCACCTGTGCATAATACAGGGAACAGCAGCACCTGTGTATAATACAGGGAACAGCAGCACCCGTGTATAATACAGGGAACAGCAGTCTCTGTGTATAATACAGGGAACTGCAGTCCCCGTGTATAATACAGGGAACAGCAGTTCCCGTGTATCATCCAGAGAACAGCAGCACCTGTGTATAATACAGGGAACAGCAGTCCCCGTGTATAATACAGGGAACAGCAGTCCCCGTGTGTAATACAGGGATCAGCAGCACCCGTGTATAATACAGGGAACAGCAGCACCTGTGTATAATACAGGGAACAGCAGTCCCCATGTATAATTCAGGGAACAGCAGCACCCGTGTATAATACAGGGAACAGCAGTCCCCGTGTATAATACAGGGAACAGCAGCACCTGTGTATAATACAGGGAACAGCAGCACCCGTGTATAATACAGGGAACAGCAGTCCCCGTGTGTTATACAGGGATCAGCAGCACCCGTGTATAATACAGGGAACAGCAGCCCCTGTGTATAATACAGGGAACAGCAGTCCCCATGTATAATTCAGGGAACAGCAGCACCCGTGTATAATACAGGGAACAGCAGTCCCCGTGTATAATACAGGGAACAGCAGCACCTGTGTATAATACAGGGAACAGCAGCACCCGTGTATAATACAGGGAACAGCAGTCCCCGTGTATAATACAGGGAACAGCAGCACCCGTGTATAATACAGGGAACAGCAGCACCTGTGTATAATACAGGGAACAGCAGTCCCCGTGTATAATACAGGGAACAGCAGCACCTGTGTATAATACAGGGAACAGCAGTCCCCGTGTATAATACAGGGAACAGCAGTCCCTGTGTGTAATACAGGGAATAGCAGCACCTGTGTATAATACAGGGAACAGCAGTCCCCGTGTATAATACAGGGAACAGCAGCACCTGTGTATAATACAGGGAACAGCAGTCCCTGTGTATAATACAGGGAACAGCAGTCCCCGTGTATAATACAGGGAACAGCAGTCCCCGTGTATAATACAGGGAACAGCAGTACCCGTGTATAATACAGGGAACAGCAGTCCCTGTGTATAATACAGTGAAAAGCAGCACCTGTCTTTTATACAGGGAACAGCAGTCCCCGTGTATAATACAGGGAATAGCAGTCACCATATATAATACAGGGAACAGCAGTCCCCGTGTGTAATACAGGGAACAGCAGTCCCCGTGTATAATACTGGGAACAGCAGTCCCCGTGAATAATACAGGGAACAGCAGACCCCGTGTATAATACAGGGAACAGCAGCACCCGTGTATAATACAGGGAACAGCAGCACCCGTTTATAATAAAGGGAACAGCAGTCCCCGTTTATAATCCAGGGAACAGCAGAACCCGTGTATAATACAGGGAACAGCAGTCCCCGTGTATAATACAGGGAACAGCAGCACCTGTGGAGACTACAGGGAACAGCAGCACCCGTGTATAATACAGGGAACAGCAGTCCCCGTGTATAATACAGGGAACAGCAGCACCCGTGTATAATACAGGGAACAGCAGCACCCGTGTATAGTACAGGGAACAGCAGTCCCCGTGTATAATGCAGGGAACAGCAGTCCCCGTGTATAATACAGGGAACAGCAGCGCCTGTGTATAATACAGGGAACAGCAGTCCCTGTCTATAATACAGGGAACAGCAGAAACTGTGTATAATACAGGGAACAGCAGTCCCAGTCTATAATACAGGGAACAGCAGTCGCCGTGTATAATACAGGGAACAGCAGTCCCCGTGTATAATACAGGGAACAGCAGTCCCTGTCTATAATACAGGGAACAGCAGCACCCGTGTATAATACAGGGAACAGCAGCACCCGTGTATAATACAGGGAACAGCAGCACCCGTGTATAATACAGGGAACAGCAGACCCAGTCTATAATACAGGGAACAGCAGCACCTGTGTATAATACAGGGAACAGCAGCCCCTGTCTATAATACAGGGAACAGCAGCACCTGTGTATAATACAGGGAACAGCAGTCCCTGTCTATAATACAGGGAACAGCAGAAACTGTGTATAATACAGGGAACAGCAGTCCCAGTCTATAATACAGGGAACAGCAGTCGCCGTGTATAATACAGGGAACAGCAGTCCCCGTGTATAATACAGGGAACAGCAGTCCCTGTCTATAATACAGGGAAAAGCAGCACCTGTGTATAATACAGTGAACAGCGGTCGCCGTGTATAATACAGGGAACAGCAGTCCCCGTGTATAATACAGGGAACAGCAGACCCCGTGTATAATACAGGGAACAGCAGTCCCTGTCTATAATACAGGGAAAAGCAGCACCTGTGTATAATACAGGGAACAGCAGTCCCTGTCTATAATACAGGGATCAGTAGCACCCGTGTATAATACAGGGAACAGCACTCCCTGTGTATAATACAGGGAAAAGCAGTCCCCGTGTATAATACACAGAACAGCAGCAGCTGTGTATAATACAGGGAACAGCAGTCCCCGTGTATAATACAGGGAACAGCAGCACCTGTGTATAATACAGGGAACAGCAGCACCCGTGTATAATACAGGGAACAGCAGTCCCTGTGTATAATACAGGGAACTGCAGTCCCCGAGTATAATACAGGGAACAGCAGTACCCGTGTATAATACAGGGAACAGCAGCACCCGTGTATAATACAGGGAACAGCAGTCCCCGTGTATAATACAGGGAACAGCAGTCCCCGTGTATAATACAGGGAACAGCAGTACCCGTGTATAATACAGGGAACAGCAGCACCCGTGTATAATACAGGGAACAGCAGTCCCTGTGTATAATACAGTGAAAAGCAGCACCTGTCTTTTGTACAGGGAACAGCAGTCCCCGTGTAAAATACAGAGCACAGCAGCACCTGTCGAGAATACAGGGAACAGCAGTCCACGTGTATAATACAGGGAATAGCAGTCACCATATATAATACAGGGAACAGCAGTCCCCGTGTATAATACTGGGAACAGCAGTCCCCGTGAATAATACAGGGAACAGCAGTCCCCGTGTATAATACAGGGAACAGCAGCACCCATGCATAATACATGGAATAGCAGCAACTGTGTATAATACAGGGAACAGCAGTCCTTTCTATAATACAGGGAACAGCACCACCTGTGTATAATACGGGGAACAGCAGCACCCGTTTATAATACAGGGAACAGCAGTCCCCGTTTATAATCCAGGGAACAGCAGAACCCGTGTATAATACAGGGAACAGCAGTCCCCGTGTATAATACAGGGAACAGCAGCACCTGTGGAGACTACAGGGAACAGCAGCACCCGTGTATAATACAGGGAACAGCAGTCGCCGTGTATAATACAGGAAACAGCAGCACCCGTGTATAATACAGGGAACAGCAGCACCCGTGTATAATATAGGGAACAGCAGTCCCCATGTATAATACAGGGAACAGCAGTCCCCGTGTATAATACAGGGAACAGCAGCGCCCGTGTATAATACAGGGAACAGCAGTCCCCGTGTATAATACAGGAGAACAGCAGCACCCGTGTATAATACAGGGAACAGCAGTCACTGTGTATAATACAGCGAACAGCAACACCCGTGTATAATACAGGGAACAGCAGTCCCCGTGTATAATACAGGGAACAGCAGCACCTGTGTATAATACAGGGAACAGCACCACCTGTGTATAGTATAGGGAACAGCAGACCCCGTGTTTAATACAGGGAACATCAGTCCCCGTGTATAATACAGGGAACAGCAGTCCCTGTGTATAATACAGGGAACTGCAGTCCCCATGTATAATACAGGGAACAGCAGTCCCTGTGTATAATACAGGGAACTGCAGTCCCCGTGTATAATACAGGGAACAGCAGTCTCCGAGGAGAATACAGGAAAAAGCAGTCCCCGTCTATAATACAGGGAACAGCAGTCCCCGTCTGTAATACAGGGAACAGCAGTCCCCGTGTATAATACAGGGAACAGCAGCACCTCTGTATAATACAGGGAACAGCAGTCCCTGTGTATAATGCAGAGTACAGGAGCACCTGTGTATAATACAGGGAACATCAGTCCCTGTCTATAATACAGGGAACAGCAGCACCCGTGTATAATACAGGGAACAGCAGTCCCCGTGTATAATACAGGGAAAAGCAGTCCCCGTATATAATGCAGGGAACAGCAGCACCTGTATACAATACAGGGAACAGCAGACCGTGTGTATAATACAGGGAACAGCAATCCCTGTGTATAATACAGGGAACAGCAGCACCTGTCTATAATACAGGGAACAGCAGTCCCCGTGTATAATACAGGGAACAGCAGTCCCTGTGTTTAATACAGGGAACAGCAGCACCTGTGTATAATACAGGGAACAGCAGTCCCTGTGTTTAATACAGGGAACAGCAGCACCTGTGTATAATACAGGGAACAGCAGTCCCCGTGTATAATACAGGGAACAGCAGTCCCTGTGTATAATACAGGGAACAGCAGCACCTGTGTATAATACAGGGAACAGCAGTCCCCGTGCAAAATACAGGGAACAGCAGAACCTGTCTATAATACAGGGAACAGCAGTCCCTGTTTATAATACAGGGAACAGCAGCACTTGTGTATAATACAGGGAACAGCAGTCCCTGTCTATAATACAGGGAACAGCAGCACCTGTGTATAATACAGGGAACAGCAGTCCCTGTCTATAATACAGGGAACAGCAGCACCTGTCTATAATACAGGGAACAGCAGAAACTGTGTATAATACAGGGAACAGCATCACCTGTTTATAATACAGGGAACAGCAGCACCTGTGTATAATACAGGGAACAGCAGTCCCCGTGTATAATACAGGGAACAGCAGTCCCTGTGTATAATACAGGGAACAGCAGCACCTGTGTATAATACAGGGAACAGCAGTCCCTGTCTATAATACAGGGAACAGCAGAAACTGTGTATAATACAGGGAACAGCAGTCCCTGTATATAATACAGGGAACAGCCGTCCCCGTGTATAATTCAGGGAACAGCAGACCCCGTGTATAATACAGGGAACAGCAGTCCCTGTCTATAATACAGGGAACAGCAGCACCTGTGTATAATACAGGGAACAGCAGTCCCTGTCTATAATACAGGGATCAGTAGCTCCCGTGTATAATACAGGGAACAGCATTCCCTGTGTATAATACAGGGAAAAGCAGTCCCCGTGTATAATACAGGGAACAGCAGTCCCCGTGTATAACACAGGGAACTGCAGTCCCCGTGTATAATACAGGGAACAGCAGCACCTGTGTATAATACAGGGAACAGCAGTCCCTGTGTATAATACAGGGAACTGCAGTCCCCGTGTATAATACAGGGAACAACAGCACCTGTGTATAATACAGGGAACAGCAGTCCCCGTGTATAATACAGGGAACTGCAGTCCCCGTGTATAATACAGGGAACAGGAGCACCTGTGTATACTACATGGAACAGCAGTCCCCGTGCATAATACAGGGAACAGCAGAACCTGTCTATAATACAGGGAACAGCAGTCCCTGTGTATAATACAGGGAACAGCAGTCCCTGTCTATAATACAGGGATCAGCAGCACCTATGTATAATACAGGGAACAGCAGTCCTAGAGTATAATACAGGGAACAGCATCACCTGTTTATAATACAGGGAACAGCAGCACCTGTGTTTTCCTATCTTCCTGGAGGTGGAAATTGAATAAAGATTTGTGCACTTTGTGTCTTTCACTGTGTCTCACACCTGCACATACACACCATGGGTGATGGGGATAAAATAAGCACTACCGCACTTCGGCGGTAGTGTGGGGGTTTAAAAAAAAAATAAAGATTCGTGCACTTTGTGTCTTTCACTGTGTCTCACACAGAAAAAAAAAGAAAAAAAAAATAGACAGGAGTGCCCCTTCACTGTTTTGATCACACAGCACTGCCCTTTGACGTGAAGGGCAGTGTTTGTCACTGGCCATTCGGGTGTTTTCCTATCTTCCTGGTGGTGAAAAAAAAACAGCAGCACCTGTGTATAATACAGGGAACAGCAGTCCCTGTCTATAATACAGGGAACAGCAGTCCCCGTGTATAATACAGGGAACAGCAGTCCCCGTGTATAATACAGGGAACAGCAGACCCCGTGTATAATACAGGGAACAGTAGTCTTTGTGTATAATACAGAGAACAGCAGCACCGGTGTATAATACAGCGAACAGCAGCACCTGTCTATAATGCAGGGAACAGAAGCACCCGTGTATAATACAGGGAACAGCAGTCTCTGTGTATAATACAGGGAACAGCAGTCCCCATGTATAATACAGGGAACAGCAGTCCCCGTGTATCATCCAGAGAACAGCAGCACCTGTGTATAATACAGGGAACAGCAGTCCCCGTGTATAATACAGGGAACAGCAGCACCTGTGTATAATACAGGGAACAGCAGCACCCGTGTATAATACAGGGAACAGCAGCATCCGTGTATAATGCAGGGAACAGCAGTCCCTGTGTATAATACAGGGAACAGCTGCACCTGTGAAAAATACAGGGAACAGCAGTCCCCGAGTATTATACAGAGAACAGCATCACCTGTCTATAATACTAGGAACAGCAGTCCCCGTGTATAATACAGAGAACAGCAACACCTGTCTATAATACAGGGAACAGCAGACCCCGTGTATAATACAGGGAACAGCAGTCCCTGTGTATAAAACATGGAACAGCAGCAACTGTGTATAATACAGGGAACAGCAGACCCCGTGTATAATACAGGGAACAGCAGTCCCCGTGTATAATACAGAGAACAGCAGTCCCTGTGTATAATACAGGGAACAGCAGCACCTGTGTATAATACAGGGAACAGCAGTCCCTGTGTATAATACAGGGAACAGCAGTCCCCGTGTATAATACAGGGAACAGCAGCACCTGTGTATAATACAGGGAACAGAAGTCCCTGTGTATAATACAGGCAACAGCAGTCCCGGTGTATAATACAGGGAACAGCAGCACCTGTGCATAATACAGGGGACAGCAATCCCCGTGTATAATACAGGGAAGAGCAGCACCCATGTATAAGACAGGGAACAGCAGCACCTGTGTATAAAACAGGGAACAGCAGTCCCTGTGTATAATACAGGGAACAGCAGTCCCCGTGTATAATACAGAGAATAGCAGTCCCCATGTATAATACAGGGAACAGCAGCACCTGTGTATAATACAGGGAACAGCAGTCCCCGTGTATAATACAGGGAAGAGCAGCACCCATGTATAAGACAGGGAACAGCAGCACCTGTGTATAAAACAGGGAACAGCAGTCCCTGTGTATAATACAGGGAACAGCAGTCCCCGTGTATAATACAGGGAACAGCAATCCCCGTGTATAATACAGGGAACAGCAGTCCCCGTGTATAATACAGGGAACAGCAGCACCTGTGTATAATACAGGGGACAGCAATCCCCGTGTATAATACAGGGAACAGCAGTCCCCGCGTATAATACAGGGCACAGCACCACCTGTCGATAATACAGGGAACAGCAGTCCCCATGTATAATACAGGGAACAGCAGTCCCCGTGCATAATACAGGGAACAGCAGTCCCCATGAAAAATACAGGGAACAGCAGTCCCCGTGTATAATACAGAGAACATCACCACCTGTGTATAATACAGGGAACAGCAGTCCCCGTGTATAATACAGGGAACAGCAGCACCTGTTTATAATACAGGGAACAGCAGTCCCCGTGTATAATACAGGGAACAGCAGTCCCCGTGTATAATACAGGGAACAGCAGTCCCCGTGTATAATACAGGGAACAGCAGTCCCTGTGTAGAATACAGGGAACAGCAGCACCTGTGTATAATACAGGGAACAGCAGTCCCCGTGTATAATACAGACAACAGCAGCAACTGTGTATAATACAGGGAACAGCAGCACATGCCTTTTATGCAGGGAACAGCAGTCCCCGTGTATAGTACAGAGAACCGCAGCACCTGTGTACAATTCAGGCAATAGCAGTCCCCGTCTATGATACAGGGAACAGCATTCCCTGTGTATAATACAGGGAAAAGCAGTCCCCGTGTATAATACAGGGAACAGCAGTCCCCGTGTATAACACAGGGAACTGCAGTCCCCGTGTATAATACAGGGAACAGCAGCACCTGTGTATAATACAGGGAAAAGCAGTCCCTGTGTATAATACAGGGAACTGCAGTCCCCGTGTATAATACAGGGAACAGCAGCACCTGTCTATAATACAGGGAACAGCAATCCCCGTGTCTAATACAGGGAACAGCAGTCCCCGTGTATAATACAGGGAACAGCAGTCCCGGTGTATAATACAGGGAACAGCAGCACCTGTGTATAATACAGGGGACAGCAATCCCCGTGTATAATACAGGGAACAGCAACACCTGTGGATAATACAGGGAAGAGCAGCACCCGTGTATAATACAGGGAACAGCAGCACCCGTGTATAATACAGGGAACAGCAGTCTCTGTGTATAATACAGGGAACAGCAGCACCTGTGTATAATACAGGGAATAGCAGTCCCCGTGTATAATACAGCGAACAGCAGCACCTGTCTATAATGCAGGGAACAAAAGCACCCGTGTATAATACAGGGAACAGCAGCACCCGTGTATAATACAGGGAACAGCAGTCTCTGTGTATAATACAGGGAACAGCAGCACCCGTGTATAATACAGGGAACAGCAGTCTCTGGGTATAATACAGGGAACAGCAGACCCCGTGTATAATACAGGGAACAGCAGTCCCCGTGTATAATACAGTGAACAGCAGTCCCTGTGTATAATACAGGGAACAGCAGCATCCGTGTATCATACAGGGAACAGCAGTCCCCGTGTATAATACAGGGAACAGCAGTCCCCGTGTATAATACAGGGAACAGCAGACCCCGTGTATAATACAGGGAACAGCAGTCCCCGTGTATAATACAGGGAACAGCAGTCCCCGTGTATAATACAGGGAACAGCATCACCTGTGTATAATACAGTGAACAGCAGTCCCTGTGTATAATACAGGGAAAAGCAGCACCTGTGTATAATACAGGGAACAGCAGTCCCCGTGTATAATACAGGGAACAGCAGTCCCCGTGTATAATACAGGGAACAGCAGTCCCCCCGAGTATAATACAGGGAACAGCAGTCCCCGTGTATGATACAGGGAACAGCAGTCCCCGTGTATATTAAAGGGAACAGCAGCCCCTGTCTATAATACAGGGAACAGCAGTCCCCGTGTATATTAAAGGGAACAGCAGCACCTGTCTATAATACAGGGAACAGCAGTCCCCGTCTATAATACAGGGAACAGCAGTCCCCGTGTCTAATACAGGAAACAGCAGTCCCCGTGTATAATACAGGGAACAGCAGTCCCCGTGTATAATACAGGGAACAGCAGCACCTGTCTATAATACAGGGAACAGCAGTCCCCGTGTATAATACAGGGAACAGCAGTCCCCGTGTAAAATACAGGGAACAGCAGTTCCCATGTATAATAGAGGGAATAGCAGCACCTGTGTATAATACAGGGAACAGCAGCATCTGTGTATAATACAGGGAACAGCAGTCCCCGTTTATAATACAGGGAACAGCAGTCCCCGTGTATAATACAGAGAACAGCAGCACCTGTGTATAATACAGGGAATAGCAGTCCCTGTGTATAATACAGGGAACAGCAGCACCTGTGTATAATACAGGGAACAGCAGCACCTGTGTATAATACAGGGAACAGCAGCACCCGTGTATAATACAGGGAACAGCAGAACCTGTTTATAATACAGGGAACAGCAGTCCCCGTGTATAATACAGGGAACAGCATCACCTGTGTATAATACAGGGAACAGCAGCATCCGTGTATCATACAGGGAACAGCAGTCCCTGTGTATAATACAGAGAACAGCAGCACCTGTGTATAATACAGGGAATAGCAGTCCCCGTGTATAATACAGGGAACAGCAGTCCCTGTGTATAATACAGGGAACAGCAGTCGCCGTGTATAATACAGAGAACAGCAGCACCCGTGTATAATACAGGGAACAGCAGCACCCGTGTATAATACAGGGAACAGCAGTCTCTGTGTATAATACAGGGAACAGCAGCACCTGTGCATAATACAGGGAATAGCAGTCCCCGTGTATAATACAGAGAACAGCAGCACCAGTGTATAATACAGCGAACAGCAGCACCTGTCTATACTACAGGGAACAGCAGTCTCTGTGGAAAATACAGGGAACAGCAGTCCCCGTGTATAATACAGGGAACAGCAGTCCCCGTGTATCATCCAGAGAACAGCAGCATCTGTGTATAATACAGGGAACAGCAGTCCCTGTGTATAATACAGGGAACATCAGTCCCTGTGTATAATACAGAGAACAGCAGTCCCTGTGTATAATACAGGGAACAGCAGTCCCTGTGTATAATACAGGGAACAGCAGCACCTGTGTATAATACAGGGAACAGCAGCACCTGTGTATAATACAGGGAACAGCAGTCCCCGTGTATAATACAGGGAACAGCAGTCCCCGTGTATAATACAGGGAACAGCAGCATCTGTGTATAATACATGGAACAGCAGTCCCCGTGTATAATACAGGGAACAGCAGTCCCCGTGTATAATACAGGGAACAGCAGCATCTGTGTATAATACAGGGAACAGCAGTCCCTGTGTATAATACAGGGAACAGCAGCACCTGTGTATAATACAGGGAACAGCAGCACCTGTGTATAATACAGGGAACAGCAGTCCCCGTGTATAATACAGGGAACAGCAGCATCTGTGTATAATACAGGGAACAGCAGTCCCCGTTTATAATACAGGGAACAGCAGCATCT
Source organism: Chiloscyllium plagiosum (assembly GCF_037043375.1). Classification (NCBI taxonomy): domain Eukaryota; kingdom Metazoa; phylum Chordata; class Chondrichthyes; order Orectolobiformes; family Hemiscylliidae; genus Chiloscyllium; species Chiloscyllium plagiosum. The sequence goes on along the minus strand of NW_028270191.1, from coordinate 682,576 downwards.
GTGTATAATACAGGGAACAGCAGTCCCCGTGTATAATACAGGGAACAGCAGCATCTGTGTATAATACAGGGAACAGTAGTCCCCGTTTATAATACAGGGAACAGCAGCATCTGTGTATAATACAGGGAACAGCAGTCCCCGTGTATAATACAGGGAACAGCAGTCCCTGTGTATAATACAGGGAACAGCAGTCCCCGTGTATAATACAGGGAACAGCAGTCCCCGTGTATAATACAGGGAACAGCAGCATCTGTGTATAATACAGGGAACAGCAGTCCCTGTGTATTATACAGGGAACAGCAGTCCCCGTGTATAATACAGGGAACAGCAGTCCCTGTGTATAATAGAGGGAATAGCAGCACCTGTGTATTGTAAATATATTCCTCACTTTAAAAACAGAAGGCTGGCTGTGACTCTGGATGGATTCAGTATTTAAAACCGTGGTGACTCTGTAACTCAAGCAGGGGGCGTGGCCACGTGACGTCCCGTTTCGCACCCGGAAGTGGGTCGAGGAGGCCACGTGATGCCCCATTTCACGGGCAAAAGAAGGTCACGTGGGGTCGGACAGCTCGGAATGTGAGAAGGTGCGGAAAGGAGTCAGACTAACACCCAATCAGAAGATAATTCTACCTCAGTGTTTATATGACGTTTGTTATTGTATAAAAGACTGGGGCAGGGACAAAACGAGGTCTTACTTTTTGAACTGATACACTTTGTAGTTTGTCAGGGACAAAGAGGTTTAGACCCAGATCTCTGAATGCCTTGTCCACTTACTGTGTAAAATAAATTAAGAGTGTGAGACCGAATATCTTCTCCTATTGCTTCATTTAAAAGAACACGCAGGACTTGGCTCACACATAGAAGAAAGTAAGTTTGTAGATTGAGCCAAAGTCCAACAATTTCGTGACCCCGACGTGATGAAGACGGAGAAGTGACAGAAAGAGAGAAAAATAGAAACAACGGACAACTGACGTTTGATGACAACAACAAGCGGCGCCGCATAAAAAAGGTGAGCAGACGCCTGTTTACATCGAAGTTCTGCAATTGGAGATACTAAATTGATTGTTGTCATTATACTGCAAGTGTCCTAGTAATAGTAAGTGGACAAAGCATTGATAAGGTACGTACGGGTTTAAAGTCCCTTGGGGTTAGAGTCCCCATAAAAGCAGCAAGGTACGTACGGGTTTAAAGTCCCTTGGGGTTAGAGTCCCCATAAAAGCAGCAAGGTACGTACGGGTTTAAAGTCCCTTGGGGTTAGAGTCCCCATAAAAGCAGCAAGGTACGTAAATGTGAGGAGGTTTAAAGTCCATTGAGCAGGATTTCATAAAAGCAACGCTCACAAATTTTGATGTATGATTGATGTTTTGTAAGTTTTAGAAATTAGATTGTGGAATGTACGGAGGGTGGAAGAAAAGCCAGTAGCGTTTGGAAGACCAAGACGGTGGTGTTTCAGTGAGAGAGAGTTGGTAGTGGAAACCTAACGGTGACAACGAAACTGCTGATAAATCTCGCTGAAAGGGTCAGTCGCTGGGGTGTATTTCATCCAAACTGACCAGCCACCGGCTTTGTCTTTGATTGGGTTGGTTGTTTGGTTATATTTATACCTAAACTAACTGACTACGGGACGGGAGGATTAAAATAAAAATACATAAAATGGAAGGGGAGTTTGGTAAAGAGTGTGAAGAATATGGAGGATGTTCTTCCGATTTAATGTTACCCGTAAAACAGCAGTGGGGTAAAGCCAGAAGTCAGTTAGTCAGTGGGCTTGCAAAGAAAAACAAAAAGCAATGATGGAGAAATATGATAAGATTTGGGAGGAATTACAGAAACAAGGCAAAGTCCCTAAAGATGAGGAGAAGAAGAAATTGTTACTGTTTTTAGGAAAAGCAGAAGAACAAGCTAAATTAGAAGTAGAAGAGCACATGAAGGGAAAGAAAGGGTCAATATTCGTTAGAAGAAAGTGGACAAAGGAAGGTGGGGGGAAAGAAGAGAGGACGATTCATCTGCACAACATGACGTTAGCCTGTATGGCGGTAGAAACATTACAAAAGGGAGTAGGTGGGACCTTTACAACAGATTTGACAAAGGAGATAGAAAAGGCAGGACCATCTGCACCATTATATCCTAAATTGCCTGTGGTACAATCACTGCCTCCATATCCTGTAATACAAATGCCACTTATGTATGTTCAAGAAGGGGTGTTAGACATGCGAGAAGTAGGAACAAGAGAGTACAATGTAGTAAAACAGAGACTGGCGGAGGCTGTAGAAGAAAGCATTAGAAAAGTAGAAAAATTAACATTAGAAGTTGATCAGAGGGTTAAGGAAGCGGAGGAAGCAAATAGGGCGACAATGATGCACAGTAGGAATAAAGAACAGCTAAAACAGCAGAGATGTTTTCCAGTGCAGGAGCCAGATGCTCATTCAACACCATATAGTGCTGAGAATGAAAAGAGGGGAAGATTACATGATTCAGGTCAGTTATTGGATGATGGGTTCTCAGACAGAAGGAGGAGAGATTTGAGGGAAGAACAGGATAGAGAGAAATTGGATGAGGAGGAGTCTAAAAGTAGTATAGATATTGAGGACGAGGAATCCCTGACAGACAATGATCCAAACACCTACCTGGTCACCTTGAAAGGCTCACTCACAATGCATACTGAACATGGCCCTCCACTGAAGCCCCTCCCTGAACTAAGTTACGACTTGCGTCAAAGAGACACATTACGACAACCTATAAAGTATCAGCACCACCAAATGCCATTAATTTACAGAGGCTCTTATCTGGGGAATGTTTATCAGCCTTTCACATTTACTGATATGAACTGTATCCTGGATAAAATGCCCCCACCCATGGAGGGGGGTGGGCCCTGGATGGTAAAGTTTTCTCAATATACACTAGGGTACAAGTTAGCTATGGGCGATTGGAGAGCGTTGCTGGGTAAGCAATTGAATATGTGGGAAATACAGCAGATTGAAGCGTCTGCGGGGACCACCTTATTACCTGTTTCGGAACCGTTTGTGCAGCATGCCACCAGTGTGGGGAGGGCAATGAGGGATAGGTTTCCGATTCACCCGGGAGCGATGCACTCACTCACCTTCACAATGAAGGAGGGTGAGGATATGTCTGTCTTTTTGGCTAGGTGTTAGGACACGTGGGCAGATACTGCGGGGAGCCATCCAGGGTCAGGTCAGCTACAGACCACATTATTTAGGAATGCCGTCATGACAGGGATGCCAAAGGAAGTAAAAGAGGCAATGGAGAGTAATCCTGACATCCCAGGTTGTACTCCAGAACAGTGGGGAAAAACATTTGACGCACCACATGAAGCGATACAGGACAAAACAGGATGAGGATAAACAGAGTAATGAGTCAGCTCAAGTGCAGTTGTTGAAGTTACAGCTCGATGAGGCTAGGAGGAAGGCTAATGATACAAAGAAGGCCTTCCAAAAGACGACTAATCAGATGGTTCAGCGGCCGTTGCCACAAAACAATCCGCCAAGTTTAGATCCAACACCTGATTGGATGCCACCCTACCCCCAATATGGGGGCAGACCAATAGGTGTACCGGGAGGAATGCGTGGTAGAGGAAGAGGCCGCGGAGGACTCCGAGGTCAGCCACTCAACACCTGTTTTGAATGTGGCCAGCCCGGACATTGGAGAAGGGGTTGTCCCATGTTGTGGGGAACCCAGGGAGGCCAGGGATTAACCCGAGGACAGTACCTCCGTGCAAGTCAGCCTCCTTTTCAACAGGCTGTTCAGCCTTATCAAGTCCCAAATGCAACTGCAGCCCCGGTGCACGGACAGTACCCCCAAACTATGCTGGAAGGGCAGGGGTATGAGTATTGACGGGGCCCGAGAACCCAGGGGCATGTGGGGTTGGCAGACCCTTATATGCAAATGAGGGTAATGGACAAGACTCTGTCTTTTTTGGTTGACACGGGTGCAAGATTTTCTACCATCACTTGTGATATACCTCGGTCAAGCATGTCATCCTCTAGCGTCCAGTTAGTAGGGTTCTCGGGTAAACCAGAAAATCTGCCTTTGACATCACCACTGATCACATCAGTGGCCGGACAGACCTTTCGTCACCAGTATATTTCATCACCTGCATGCCCCGTGAATTTGATGGGACGTGACTTGCTGGTGAGATGCGGGGTTTCGGTTTTGTGCAGACCAGACGGACTGGTGGTGACCTTTCCAAATGGCCATTCCATTAACTGTTCTATGACAATGATTCACTCTGGATCCCAAATGATGTTATCACCAGACACATCACCAATGGCAGAAGGGCAGTGGGCAGATATATATTGGGGACTTCTCGAACCCGAAAACAGGCAAAACAACGGCATACAGTCTTTATACAGTCAATGGCGACCCTGGGTTCAGATGTTGCATCCCTATGGTCCTCCTGCAGATCCCCTTCATGTTACTTTATATTATGATAGAGATGCTAACGAAACCTATCAGCATGCATTCTATCAGCACTTAGAAGGGACTCAATGGGATATTTCTTCCAGTTGCATTCTGCTTGGGAACGAAGGTGTGGCAGGTGTTGTTGAATTAACTGCAGAACAGTTGGAATGGTATGAGATGTCTGAAGAAGCTATACCTCATGTCACATTGGCCGTGCATGCTGAACATCAGGCCAAGGATCTGGGACCTATGTCCAAACGCTTGATGGGGTTAACGGACTGGGTGTGGACTCAGTTACCCGGTTTACAATATTCACCATCGGAGGAAACCTATCGAATTATGTACAGGACAACTGACAAGGTACTGCTGGAACATAGGCAGATTGAACGGTTTCATGGTAGGGAAAAAACAGACCATCCACAAACTGTAGCGATGCTTGACTCTCTACCAGATACCTTGTGGTCAGCTAGTTCAACGGACGTTGGGTACTGCAAACACGTCACACCGATCACATTTGATTTAATAGACCACACTCCGATTTGGCAGAGACAATATTCACACAAACCAGAGGCTGAAGCCGGCATTGCCGACACAATCGAAGGGTTGTTAGCAGCAGGGGTGCGAGAACCCTCCCAGTCAGCTTGGAACACTCCTATCTTACCTGTAGAGAAGCAGAATACAGGCAGATATAGGATGGTGCATGATCTTCGACGGATTAATAGTGCCGTTTCTACTCCAACAGTTCCAGTTCCAAACCCCTACACTGTAATGTCTGTGCTGACCCCTGACCATAAATGGTTCTCGTGCATTGATCTCGCCAACGTGTTCTTTTGTTTGCCCTTAGCTGATCATTTGAGGGACATTTTTTCGTTTACCTATAAAGACCAACAATTACGTTATACAAGGGTCCCTCAAGGGTTTATTTTGTCACCTGGGGTGTTTAATCAGGTACTGAAACAGTAGCTGAAGGATCTGACGCTCCCAAAGGGGGTGGTATTGATCCAGTCTGTGGATGACATTCTTTTGGCAGCACCTGATCATGTTTCTTGTCTGGAAGCCAAAAAGTCGTTGCTGTTTCACCTGTATAGTGTCGGTTTTAAAGTTTCACGGGTTAAATTGCAATGCTGCAGACAAACGGTGTCTTTTCTGGGTAGAATTATTTCTGCTAAGGGAACAGGTGTGTCTCCGTCCCATAGATCCTCCATTCTGCATCATACCAAACCAGTCACTGTAAAAGACATGCTCTCATTTCTTGGGTTGGCAGGATACAGTAGACAATTTATTGCATCATATGGGGAGCTCACTTTCCCTCTCAGGGCCATGGTAAATGAGCAAGGTATGAGAAATTTGTCGGCCCATTTGTAGTGGACTACGGAGGCAGACGAAAGTTTCATCTCTCTTAAACAGGCTTTAACGCGGGCTGCTGATTTAGCGGTCCCAGATTACAAAGAGCCATTTTTCCTCGATATTTCTGAAAAATTACACACAATAAATGGTGTCCTTTTTCAGAAAAAAGGGGGAGGCAGGCAGGTGCTGATGTACGTAAGTGTTACTCTTGACCCAGTGGAGGACAGACACCCGCCATGTACAAGACATGCAGCAGGGGTAGCAAAAATTCTCCAAAAGGTAGCACATATAGTCATGGGCCATTCACTAACAGTACTGACGACACATAGTATAGTGGCCTATGTGAACTCAACAGCCTTTACAATGATGTCATTGCGGCAAACTAGGTTAGAGAAAATCTTGAATGCACCACATATAATTTTTACACATGAAGGAATTAACATGGCTGATAATATGGGAGAGGGAGAGCCACACATCTGTGAGGAAAGGGTACAGAGAGATACTAAAGTAAGGGCAGATTTACAGGCAATTCCATTAGTAGACCCAGAAGAAGTGCTGTTCACAGATGGTTGCTGTTACAGACATCCAACTGAAGGACTTAAAGCAGCCTATGCAGTGGTGCGACAGACAAGTGAGGGATTTGAGGAACTGTTGACGGGAAAAGTGACAGGCAAGGAATCAGCCCAGTTGGCTGAACTACAGGCAATGATTGCTGTGTTGGAATGGTCAGAGGGAAAGCGAGTTAATATCTACACCGACTCTGCATATGTGGCAGGGGCTATACAGGTAGAACTTAGTCAATGGATCAGAGCAGGATTCTTAACAGCAGCAAAAACCCACATTAAACATGAAAAAGATATGAAAAGATTAGCGGAGGCCCTGATGAAACCTGCAGAAGTGGCAGTGGTCAAGTGTAGAGGACATGATAAAGCAGATACAGTAGTAGCGAAGGGTAATCAGGAAGCAGACTCAGCAGCAAAGAAAGCAGCAGGGTATACACCACAGTATATAATGGTGCACACAGAGAGAACAGTGTATGACCTGCTGCCCGCTTGCGATGCGAATGTGTTAATAAAAGAGCAGCAGAAAGCCTCTCCTCATGAACTGACAGTATGGAGAGAGAGAGGGGCCATAGAGTCAGAAGGGATTTGGAGGTCACCGGATGGTAGACCAGTGTTACCCCCAGGTTTGATCGCTTCTATGCTTCAGGAGGCACATGGGCTTACACTTTGTGGAAAAACACAGATGCAGAGGTATCTGACACATTGGTGGCATCCGTTCTTGCCAGCAATGATTGAAAATTATATCAGGGAATGTAGAACGTGTACAGAATATAACGTGAGACCAACAGTGAAACCACACGAGGGAAAATTCCCTCTCCCAAGAATGCCAGGTCAGGAAATAGTGATTGACTACACTGATATGATAGAGAGAGTAAACGGATATCGGTACCTTCTGGTAGCAGTGGATGCATGCACTGGTTGGCCAGAAGCAATACCTGCGAAAAAGGAAGATGCAAAGACAGTGATCAAATTCTTGATAAACCAATACATTCCAACGCATGGGGTTCCAAAGAAAGTCAGGTCAGATAATGGCACATATTTTAAGAATAAAGACCTGCAAGAAGTTGAAGCAGCTTTAGGACTGAAACATGCGTTTGGAACAGTGTACCATCCTCAGTCACAGGGAAAAGTGGAAAGAATGAATCATTCCATAAAAGGAAAAATAGGAAAAGTTTGTGCACAAACAAAGTTAAGCTGGGTGGATACCCTACCCTTAGCTTTAATGGCCATTAGAAGCTCAGTAAACTCTATCACAGGGTTCACCCCGTATGAGCTGACAACAGGGCAGCAGTTCCCGGGACCAGGAGCTGGAATACAGATGTTAGAGGGAGGAGGAGCCTCTCTAAGGTACAAACCTTACTATGACCAACTAACAGCTTTGGTGTCAGCTTTCTCCAAACAGGTTGGACCGGAAAAGGGGGAACTACAGAGCCAGGCGCCATCTACTACAGACTGGGTCCTGCTGAAGGTGATCAAACGGAAGTGGTCGGAGCCGAGGTGGGCAGGACCTTATAAGGTGGTGGAGAGGACATCTCATGCGGTTAGACTACAGGGGAAAGGAGAAAGCTGGTACCAATGGAGCCAGTGTGCAGCCACGGAACCGCCAACAAGAACTTTAGAACAAATAAGAACAGAAAACGAGTAGAAGGGTCCTAAATGTTTAATGTTTGTACGAAGAAGGTTTTGGAAAAAGGGGGAGAGGTTCTCAAGATTTCTAAGCAAAGCTGTGTAAAGGATATAATGTTTATCTCTGTAAGCAGCCCACATTACCTTAGGCTGTGGAGATTGAGAGTCTTTGCTATTGTCTTATGTATAAGTGTTATGCTGCTGTTAATAGGAGTATTAACCACGAGGGACAAACACACAGGCGAGGGAGGAAGTTCCAGGAACAAAAGAGTAGTAGGACAAGAGGCGGATAAATGTTTAAGGGAGACGAGGAGCCAGGTACACATCAGACACGATAGAAATCATGGTACAACATATCAGTTTGATTTATGCGAAGTAATTGATTGTGGCAAAGATATAGGGAGCTGTAGGGAGTATGATGTATACCTTTGTTTTTATGCCATTTATTATGACCCATGCCTGTCGTGGGATAATGTATTAACATGGCCTGGGGTACAATGGACCCCCAAGAGGTCGTCACCCTTGGATAATAGATGGAACATTCAAGACCATGTGAGCCTGACAAAGGGGCAACTTGATCATTCCTCAGAGTTAAAAAATCCACTTTTGTTAACCCTGACAAAATTTGATATTAATCCTAGTCCAAAGGAGGTACAGAGTTACTGTGAGAGTGATGACAGAAGCTTTTATCTTGTAATAGGTGTAGATCAATCTGGAGTGGATAATATGGGATTATTAAAGGTAACCTTAGTGGACCCTCCTATGAGCCAGCCACAAACTGAAAGCACAAGTATGGAGGTAGAATCAAGTTCAGGAGTTGTGGTAATAGACCACAACAACCTTACGAGCAGGGAGATTATTAAATTAGCTACCGGGTATGGGGACAAGAACTTATGGCTGGACTGGATGACAGCGACTGCAACCTCAATGAATATGAGTAATTGCGTCGCGTGTTCTTCGGCAAGGCCAACCCTATTTACTACCCCAGCCCCATTGTTCCCTAACATAGACCCAATCGGATTTCACTGTATGATGGCCCTCACTATGCAAGCGAACCCTCCCAATTGTACCACATTAAGTGCTATTTTCCCACCTGTAAAGAATTCTGTGTTGCCTCCAGTGTTTACACCAAGAGCCAACAATTACACTTGTTTTGCTCGAAAGTCAAATATTGCCTTGGGAGACATGCCCACTGACTGGTGTCAGGACACAATTAATGTAACTGGCTGGCAGAACGCTAGCACAATGGTTTGGGCCAGAGCTGATCTTTTTTGGTTCTCTGGAGATAGAACACTGCATATTAGTCTACCTCCAGATTGGTCTGGAACCTATGCAATGGTTAGGTTAGGGGTACCCTTATTCCTTTTGGGAGAACGGCGACAGGGAATAAAGCCGTATACACGAATTCGTAGGGATTTGTTCGATGTTACATCTGGCTCAACCACTTACATAGATGCAATAGGTGTTCCCCGTGGTGTACCTGATGAATATAAATTAGCAGACCAGATAGCAGCAGGGTTTGAGAATCTCCCAATTATCGGGGTTTTATTCCCAGTTACGCCGAATAAAAACGTTGACCGAATTAATTATGTACATTACAATGTACTTAGGCTCGCCAATAGAACTAGAGATGCGGTGGCGGGACTTTCTGAACAATTGGCAGCAACCTCATTGATGACAGTACAAAATAGAATGGCCTTAGATATGTTGTTAGCAGAAAAAGGGGGAGTGTGCTCTATGTTTGGAGATCAATGTTGTACGTTCATCCCCAACAATACGGCACCTGATGGTTCGGTCACCAGAGCCTTGGAAGGACTAAGAATCTTGTCTGAAGAAATGCATGAACACTCGGGTATTTACAATCCTCTAGGAGGACTGTTTGATTCATGGTTTGGGAAATGGAAGGTGTGAGAGGTAATTTCGGTTTAAACTTTAAGATGTGCCTGGACCACAGACTGGTCTATAATAAAAGACAAAACTTTTGTTTCTTTTCTAGAACATTTTATATACTCAAAAGTAGAATAGTTTAAATTGTGCAGAATGCTGACAATTTGTGAGCGATAGTAAAAACAAGCAGGCTCTTGATTGATGAAGCCATTAACACAGTCAAGGATGAGTCCTTGACTGATAAGACTGCTAGCACAGACAGAGAAGAATAAGTCTTTGACTGATAAGACTACAGGGTGAGAAAAACAACAACTTTAGAGACTCTGAAGACATTTGTTGCAGACTTTGTGATAAAAATAATGATGTTTTTAAGAATGTGAACCTCATGGCTTGTTGGAGCCAAGGAGAGGAGGGACTTGTGCTATATATAATGGAGACTTTGTAAGCCTCAGCGCGCCTTTTCTTTAAGGGTGCCCGACTCTGCAGACTTGACTTGTTAATAAAACTTTGTTTTCCTGAATTTGTCTAGAGCGATTATTGAGAAGCGATTTTCGTTTCTAACAACTTGGGGGCTCGTCCGGGATCAACACTCCGGCCGCAAGGGGAGTTGAGGAAGGATATCGGAGAAGGTGCACCCTGCTGAGTTCAGCAGTCCCTGATTCCTTGCTTGTCGCCCCGCGCGGTTTGAGCGAGTGATATCCGGGAGGCTCAGGAAAACAAAGGAGGGGTGTACCCGAGGCAGTGGGGATGGTTAACGATCGAGTAATTTCGGTGCACCGAACCCAGGTAAGAAAAAACTTGCGGGGACCGTGTTTCCGGAGGACTGGGTACCTACGGGGTGCCTGTGGATTTTTTCTACAAAGACGTGGGACTCAGGAATCTAGAGACCGGGGCTCGCCTGTGAGGGATTTTGCAGAGACCGTGTTTGAGGAGGAACGTGTACCTACGGGGTGCCTGTGATTTGTGTCACAGAGACGTAGGACACAGGAATCCAAAGACCGGGGGTGCCTGCAAAGGAACCTGGGCGATCACGGGACTGAAGGTCCGGGAATTGGCTACATTGTGATAGATTATCACGGGAAAAATACGAAGTCCTCGGAAATGGGAAATAAGGGATCTAAGGTGATTAAGGGAAAGGTAGGCTTAAACAGGGACAATGACACATACCCCAGGGTACCTGACGATAGTCCGTTAGGGAAAATGCTAAATAATTGGGATCAGGGTGGAAGAAAGGGAAAATCTAAAAGGAAGATGGTAAAATACTGTCAAAAGTGGTCCCAGAAACCTATTCAGGGCGACTCAGTGTGGTGGCCTAGATTCGGTACTGACGAAGACTGGGTCCGGCAAGCCCTCATTTTATATGTCAATTCAAAACCTGATGTTAATCTGGAAGAAAGTGATTATGCCCTTTGTTGGCTGCCGGTTACGATATCTTGCCAAATGCAGGTAACTAATAAAGACTCGAAAGGGCAGAAAGAATGGGACCCTTTAGATCACTTACCGCCGCCCTACGTGACCCCGTCTGCCCCACAGAATGTTCCTTTGGGTGACGACGATTCAGGGGAAGGGGAAGAAAATGGGGAGGAACCACCAGGTGCCTCAGGAGTACAGACTAGATCTCAAGCTGAAAAGAGTCACAGACGGAACTCTGTCCCGATTGCAAGAATGAATCCACTCCGGGAAGTGCCCATGGGAGGCGAGGAAGGACGGAATATGTGAACGTTCCCTTGACGAGTACTGAAGTACGGAATTTCAGGAGGGAGATGAAGGGTCTACTAGAGGACCCCATGGGACTTGCTGAACAATTGGATCAGTTCCTGGGTCCGAATACTTACACGTGGGAAGAGATGTGTTCCATCATGAAAACATTGTTCTCTAGCCAGGAGCATCAGATGATACGACAAGCTGCGCTCTTGGTCTGGGAGAGAGAGGGGGGAGAACGAGGGGAGCAGAAGTTTCCCCTCACCGACCCCGAGTGGGATAAGAACACGGAGGGAGGACGGCGCAACATGAGAGACATGCGGGAATATTGGATAAAAGGAATAAGACACGCAGCCCCGAAGGGGCACAATTTTACCAAGGCCTTTGGTAATCATCAAAACCCAGAGGAAACCCCTACGGATTTCCTAGACAGGATTAGGAAGAATTTGCAGCAGTTTGCTGGGGTGGACCCTGAGACGGACGTGGGGCAACAACTCATACGGGTAGAGTTTGTATCAAAAGCCTGGCCGGACATACGAAAGAAGTTAGAGAAAATGGATGATTGGGATAGTAAATCTTTAAGTGAATTACTACGGGAGGCGTAAAAGGTGTTTGTGAGAAGGGACGATGAGAAGCAAAGGAAGGCGACAAAGATAATGATGCAAACGGTGCAACAAATGACAGCTGGAAGAAAGGAAAAGGGAGAGCCGTGGCAGAAACAGGAAAGGGGAGAGTCGTGGCAAGAGCAGAGGAAAAGAGGACCGGGGCCGGAACAAAGGAAGAGTGGAGGAACGCGAGACCGCGACAGGGAAACGAAGAGGACACTCAGATGTTACTATTGTAATGAAGAGGGACATTTTAAACGGGAGTGCTCCCGCTACAAGCAGGAGGTGAGGTCGTACGCCCTGATGGAGGAAGATTAGGGAGGTCGGGGGTTCCTACCCTTGGGGCAAAAGGACTATCGACAGGAACCCCTGGTAAACTTGAAAGTAGGGCCCCAAGGATCGGAGATCACATTTATGGTGGACTCGGGAGCCGAAAGATCGAGTATAATCCAAATACCCCCCGGCACCCGAGCAGGAGGAAAAGTTATGGGGGTATCTGGAATTGGAGGACATAAATTACAAGTCCCAGTGGTGGAGGACGTGGAAATTGGATATGAAAACAGAACTACTAAACGAGACCTCCTTCTACTGCCATCGGCGGGGTTTAATTTGTTAGGAAGAGACTTGCAGGTCAAACTAGGGATCGGAACGGTACCAAGTAACGGGGAAATGGTGGTAAGGTTGTTCGCCCTCACCGAAGAAGATGATCAACAAATAGACCCGGAAGTTTGGTACCGAGAGGGGAACAGAGGGGGTCTAAACATCAAACCTCTCCAAATCACCATGTTACCAGGAAGAGGCCCGGTAAGAAGGAAACAATACCCGATTGCTATGGAAGGACGGGAGGGGTTACAACCTGTGATAGAAAGATTAATCACAGATGGACTACTGGAGGAATGCATGTCCCCTTTCAATACTCCAATACTCCCTGTGAGGAAGCCGGACGGGACATATAGGCTGGTGCAAGACTTGCGGGGGTTGAATGAAGTAGTCCAGGCTAGATACCCGGTGGTACCTAATCCCTACACGTTAATGAGTAAAATTCCCCCCGAACATGAATGGTTCAGCGTAATAGATCTGAAGGGTGCTTTCTGGAGTTGCCCCCTTGACGAAGAAAGTCGGAACCTTTTTGCCTTTGAATGGGAGAATCCCTTCACAGGACGAAAGCGACAGTTAAGATGGACGGTCTTGCCGCAGGGATTCACGGAGTCACCCAATTTGTTTGGACAAATACTGGAGCAGATCTTAGGAGGATTTCAGTGTAACGCGGAGAATCAATTGCTCCAATATGTCGATGATCTCTTACTCTCAGGACCAAGAGAAGAGGAGGTACGAGCAGACACCGTTGCCCTGTTGAACTTCCTGGGGAAACAGGGTCTATGCGTCTCCAGGACAAAACTCCAGTTTGTGGAGCGAGAAGTAAGATATCTGGGCCATCAAGTCAGTAAGGGGCACCGCCGTATCACGCCAGAACGAATATCAGGAATTACGGGTATGCCAATACCCAGGACGAAGAAGGAAGTCAGACAATTCCTGGGACTAGTAGGGTATTGCCGGATATGGATTGAAAGTTACACCACTTTAGTAAAATTTTTGTACGACAAACTGGGACAAGAAGGACAAAAGGTGGACTGGTCAGATGAGGAGGAGCAGCGATTTAATATTCTTAAAAATAAACTGATCCGAGCTCCGGTATTGGCTTTACCCACCCTGAAGGAACCGTTCCAGTTATATGTTAATAGCGCCGGCGGAATTGCCCAGGGTGTGCTCACTCAGCTGCGGGCAGGGAAACGTCAGCCGGTTGCATTTTTGTCAAAAATGTTAGACCCTGTGTCATGTGGATGGCCGACCTGTATACAGGCAGAGGCAGCTACGGCAATGTTAGTAGAAGAGGCCCGAAAACTTACCTTTGGAGGAAGGATCACAGTATACTCCCCACATTCGGTTAGTGCCATACTGGCTCAAAAGGCTCACCGCTGGTTAACAGACTCTCGCATCCTAAAGTATGAGACGATTTTGATGACCGGGAACGATCTCAATTTTGCAAAAGATCTCAGTTGCAACCCAGCCCAGTTTCTGTACGGACGTCCTGCAGACGGGGAACAGGAGCATGATTGTGTGGAATTTGTGGACTTGCAGACCAAAAGCCGAGAGGACCTGCAAGAAGCCCCGCTGGGTGAGGGACAGGAACTGTATATCGACGGGTCCTCCCGGTGCATCAGTGGAGTACGATACAGTGGCTATGCTGTTATAGATGGTGCAACGAAACAGACGATTGAGTCCGGACGACTGCCCGGGAAGTGGTCAGCCCAATCCTGTGAGTTGTACGCCCTCCAGAGGGCCCTGAAGTTGTTGGAAGGGAAAGTGGGGACCATATATACTGACTCAAAGTATGCATACGGAGTCGTTCATACTTTCGGGAAAATCTGGAAAGAGCGAGGATTGATAACTTCCCGGGGAAAGGAATTAGCTCACGAACAAATGATCAGCCTAACGTTGGAAGCCCTGGCGTTACCTACGGAACTTGCAGTAGTCCATGTACCCGGTCACCAGAAGGGGTCGACACCGGAAGCGGTGGGAAACCGGCTGGCAGACGAGGAAGCCAAGCGGGCAGCGGTCGAAAAGTCCGTCCAATTGTTAACGTTAATACCGTTGAGGGAAGGGCTCACTAAACAACCCGTCTTCACCCAGGGGGAGATTGGTAAAATGGATCAATTGGGTGCCCGGCTAGATACTAACGGGAAGTGGACGGTTCCTGATGGGAGACAAGTACTGAACAAACAGATCACCCGGGGTATTCTGCACCGATTACACCATCAGACCCACTGGGGGATGCAAGCCATGTGTGACACAATCCTGAGAGACTATGTATGCAGGGGGATGTACACATTAGCCCAACAAGAGGTAGTCGGATTCCCCACTTGCCGGCGTATTAATCGGAAGGCCATGCGTTCTATGCCAGCCGGTGGTCAGCCCCTCGCGATTAGGCCATTTCAGAGGATCCAAATAGACTTTACAGAATTGCCCCCAGTACAGAGATGGAAATATCTGCTAGTAATAGTAG
Organism: Chiloscyllium plagiosum; assembly: GCF_037043375.1. NCBI lineage: Eukaryota > Metazoa > Chordata > Chondrichthyes > Orectolobiformes > Hemiscylliidae > Chiloscyllium > Chiloscyllium plagiosum. The sequence continues at coordinate 667,367 of NW_028270191.1, read as the reverse complement.
ACCATTTCACTCACTGGGTAGAGGCTTTCCCAACTGCCAAAGACGATGCACCAACCGTGGCCCGACTGTTGTTAGAGAACATAATCCCGAGATATGGCATGATGGAATCTATTGACTCCGACTGCGGGACGCATTTTATTTCTAAGCTACACCATTTGATCTGTAGTGCCCTGGGTATCCAATGGAAATTCCACGCACCCTGGCATCCTCAGAGTTCGGGTCGAGTTGAGAGAATGAATGGCACGCTCAAGACCCAATTGACTAAGCTGATGTTAGAAACTAAGTTACCCTGGCCAAAGTGCCTGCCCATTGCCCTATTGAGGATATGTACGGCACCTCGCCGAGATGTCGGGGTTTCCCCCTATGAAATGCTCTTCGGATTACCGTATTGGAGTAAGGTTGATGGATGTCCCACTCTACAAGGGGGGGATGTATTTATCCGAACCTATTTACTGGCCTTATCCCGTTCTTTTGCAGAACTCCGGAGGAAAGGTCTCCTGGCTCAGACTCCGCCGCTCGACTTCCTCCTGCATAAGGTGGAGCCCGGAGATTGGATACTTGTTAAGACCTGGAAGGCCGAAAAGCTCCAGCCACGGTGGGAAGGACCGTTCCTGGTTCTGTTAACAACTGAAGCAGCTGTTCGGACGAAAGAAAAAGGGTGGGTCCACGCATCAAGGATAAAGGGGCCTGTTCCGCCTGAAGAAGAAAGCACCTGGACATGCGAGCAAGGGGACAAGCCGTTGTCGGTAAAACTGAAAAGACAGCAATAATGAACTCTACTTGGACTGTATTGGTGGGGATATTGATCAGTTTACTCCTGTATGTGGGGGAGGGTGAGGGGAGATGTGACAAATGTCGAACTATAGTAAGACTTGGGACTCGAATCTATTCGGGATCATTTGTGTCCCATTCCTATGTGGACGATAGGTGTTACGATGTGAGTGCACGCCATGAATGTTGGGAGGATGGGAGACCCTATTATCAGATATATAATAAAGGATACGGTGGCAAAATCCATGGATGCCCTATAAATGACCGCTGGGTGTGTATTAGCAAAACTGGGAGGTGGGACCTATCCTCCGTGTTGCTCAGGGAGCAGGTTGACAGAGTCACGGAGACCCACATACAGATCCCTGATCGGGGGTTGGGGAAAGAGCAAGACCGTCAGGGAACGGTCGTGCTCCCTAAAGTGCCATCTGTATACGAAGAGGTAGAAGGACAGATTGAACTCCCTGATGTTACACAAAACCTGTTTCTTGATCTCACCTCTAGAATAGCCACTGTTTTAAATGTTAGCAATTGCTGGTGGTTGGGGGAGGCATGATTCTTCTTCTCGTAACACCCTGCCTAACTCCCTGTATTCAGTTTTTAATTCAGAAAAATATTTCCCGACTCCAGGCAGTGGTGGTTCCACAACATGGGACACGGGAACTTAAAGTGATGTTGCTGCGAAAGACCAAGGATTTCCCGGGCCCTTGAGGGAAGGGGGGGGCTTATCTTGGTCAGGCACATCTTAAAGAAAGAAAAGGGTGGAATTGTGAGAGGTAATTTCGGTTTAAACTTTAAGATGTGCCTGGACCACAGACTGGTCTATAATAAAAGACAAAACTTTTGTTTCTTTTCTAGAACATTTTATATACTCAAAAGTAGAATAGTTTAAATTGTGCAGAATGCTGACAATTTGTGAGCGATAGTAAAACCAAGCAGGCTCTTGATTGATGAAGCCATGAACACAGTCAAGGATGAGTCCTTGACTGATAAGACTGCTAGCACAGACAGAGAAGAATAAGTCTTTGACTGATAAGACTACAGGGTGAGAAAAACAACAACTTTAGAGACTCTGAAGACATTTGTTGCAGACTTTGTGATAAAAATAATGATGTTTTTAAGAATGTGAACCTCATGGCTTGTTGGAGCCAAGGAGAGGAGGGACTTGTGCTATATATAATGGAGACTTTGTAAGCCTCAGCGCGCCTTTTCTTTAAGGGTGCCCGACTCTGCAGACTTGACTTGTTAATAAAACTTTGTTTTCCTGAATTTGTCTAGAGCGATTATTGAGAAGCGATTTTCGTTTCTAACAGAAGGGATTAATTGCCTCTGTGTTTATGTCCCTCGGGGGTATGATTATTGTGTTAGTGTTGTGCGGATGTTGTTGTATTCCCTGTATTAGATCTTTGTTAAACAGGGTAATTATTACAGCAATTGAAGGGAAGGCTCCCCCGCCTTACCAGATGTCACAGATGGAGGCGGAAACCATGGCTTTAGCAAGGAGGGAGGACTATGTATCAGAGAGCGAATATAATGTATAGAACTGGTTGGTTGGTCTCATTTTCATGAGACCAAAAGGGGGACTTGTAAATATATTCCTTACTTTAAAGACAGAAGGCTGGATGGATTCAGCACTCAAAACCCTGTGGTGACTCTGTAACCCAAGCAGGGGGCGTGGCCACGTGACGCCCCGTTTCGCGCCCGGAAGTGGGTCGAGGAGGCCACGTGATGCCCCATTTCACGGGCAAAAGGTCACGTGGGGTCGGACAGCTAAGAATGTGAGAAGGTGCGGAAAGGAGTCAGACTAACACCCAATCAGAAGATAATTCTACCTCAGTGTTTATATGACGTTTTTTATTGTATAAAAGACTGGGGCAGGGACAAAACGAGGTCTTACTTTTTGAACTGATACACTTTGTAGTTTGTCAGGGACAAAGAGGTTTAGACCCAGATCTCTGAATGCCTTGTCCACTTACTGTGTAAAATAAATTAAGAGTGTGAGACCGAATATCTTCTCCTATTGCTTCATTTAAAAGAACACGCAGGACTCGGCTCACACATAGAAGAAAGTAAGTTTGTAGATTGAGCCAAAGTCCAACACAGTTCAGCTTGTTTATACCAGAGAATGGAACAGCACAAACTCCAGGCAATTGCATATATCAAGTTAAAAATCAAACAACACCAGGTTATAGTCCAACAGAATTAAACCTGTTGGGTTATAACCTGGTGTTGTGTGATTTTTAACTTTGTACACCCCAGTCCAACGCCGGCATCTCCAAATCATGTCATATATCAAGGGAATACATGGGGCTGAGGGCGGGGGTAGGGGTTAATTGTTTTTAACGAAGTGTCCCATTTCATCAAGGTATGTAGGTAATCCCTACCATCTTCATTGAGTGGTTACTATTGGCTGTGCACTGCCTGAGGGGCCATTGGAGCCAGATTCAATCATGGCTTTCAGGAGAGAGTTAAATGATTATCTGCAGAGAGATTTGCAGGGCCTGCATGGGGAAAAGCATGGCGAGTGGGACTAGGGCAGGAGCCCATACAGAGTGACAGCTGATGCAGACAATGAGGGGCTGCAGTACCTCCCTCTGTGCTGCACCATTCTCTGTGCACAGCTCTGTACCAGTGGGTTGCTGCAATCTCATTGATACTCTGTCAGAGACACACGACCGGCTTGTTAGTGACGTACACTCAGCCCCAGCGCAGCTGACTGGTACATTACTGCTCATCTACATTCACTATCAAACAGGTTCATGGAAAAGATGAGATGAATTCACCTGGATAAATGGATCGTTTACTCTGGTTAGAAGATCTGGTAATAACTAGGCAGCAATGAAACTGTCAGCCGTGAGCTATAGGTCTTTGGTCACAGTCAGGCTGGTAGAAATGTAGGACTACGTGTTGAGGGACGCGCTGAAGCTTGGGGCAGCTGCCGTCAAGGTGCGGTGGGGAAAGACCACTGTGTAACACCTGCCGGCCTTTTGGCTAAGATCAAGTGTCTGTTCTTATCAGGACCGGGGTCGAGTTGCGAGTCATCAGAGCTAGTGGAGAGCATCGCTGGATTGTGATTGGATGTTGGAGGATCATTTGGTTGTGCTGACCTGCTATTGGTGGATCTTCATGTTGGCTTCGGCCTAACGCCAATTCAGGGACTAGCCAAACTCCGAGCTATGGCCTCAACAGCTGCGCGCAGCCCTGGGCAGGGGGTTCGAAACACCGTCCGGGTGTCTGTCAAGCAGGTGGAGGGTCGGACACCGGTGGATTGCATCCTGTTTATTAAGAAGGTATTGCTAGGATGCTGTGGGTTCGCTGCAGCAGACATGTACTGCCTGCAGGATTTCCCTGGGGCAGCCTACTTTGATGTGACCTTCAGGAGTGTGAAGCAGTGCGAACAGCTCCTGAAGGTCTTCAAGGAGAAGGAAGGGGAGCCGCTGTTCTCCATCTTGTCGGCAACCCCATTGTGTGTGCTTCCTGCACAGAGGAGTCGGGTTGTTACAATCCATATGTACAACCCCTATGTTCCAGCGGCTGATGTCCTGACTTTCCTGGGAAGGTACGTCCAAGTTGAGGGAGAAGCCACTGACGTGATCGACCCCTTTGGGATCTGGACCAGTAAGCGGCAGGTGAGGGTGACTCTGAGGGTCGATGGCAATGGGAACATTCTTCACCCACCCTCGAGCTTCGCAATTGGAGGGAGCAGAGGCTACCTGACATATGCAGGGCAGCCGAAAGTGTGCCGAGCCTGCGGGAAGTCGGGATATGTGCTGGCGGATTGCAAAGTGACCATCTGCAGGAACTGCAAACAGGAGGGTCACCTGACTAAGGACTGTCAGGAAGAAAAGAGCTGCAACCTGTGCGGAGAGACGGGCCACGTGTACAAGACCAGCCCAAGACGGGGGGGGGGGCCCACTTACGCACAGATGGCTGGAGGTGGCAAGGCGAGCCGTGGACCCCCAAAGACCAGTAACGTCCACCTAGACAGCAGGGAAACAGAGTCTGGTGGCACCCAGAAAGAAGAACAGGCTGGAAGTAGAGGAGGCGGCAGCCAGCGGAGAGACACAGCAGCTGATCCTAGCTCGAGCTGGGCAGATGGAAGCAATGGAGGAGGAGGTAATCGAGCAGGCAGAGGAGTGGATACCTGTTAAAAACAGGAAGAGAAAATCCTGCCAGGCCCCCAAAGCCTCCCAGCAAAGGGGGAAAAGACAGCTGCACGAGGGAGGGACGGCCAGCTCTTCGGATGGGGAAGACGGGCACAAAGAACATCATCACCACCAGAAGAAGAGACAGAGCGCCGTAGATAAAGAGGAGGGCATTTCCTCCCAACCAGGAAACAACGGACCCCCTGAAGTCCACCCTCCACCCAGTGAGAACCAGGGGGTACCCACTGCCCCACAACTACAGGTAACTGAGAGCTGTGATCCTCTGACAGTCCCATTGTCAGACACAGAACTGGATGGTGCGGACCCTTGCCTTGGCTCAATGACTCCAGAGCAGGTAAATGACCCCAGTGAGGGCCTGGATAGCTACCTCAGCCCAGCGAGGGTCCAGCAGTTCGTGCTCACCATGGGGATGCAGACAGCTACCCCAGAGACAGGACAGTCAAATGGACAATGGTAACCCCATAAACTGGGGGTTAAAGAAGTTTCCTTTGCTATCGTATAACAGGGCACCCACTCAGTAGGTGGGTTCCGCTGAAGCCACAGCTAAATAATAAGAGACTGGATGGTTAATAAAGGGAACTGTAAATAGGATAACTGTAAATTCGAGTAATTCAATCTGTTCTTTACGACATGGAATGTATATATTTATGAACGATATGACAAATTGTACAAGTACCAAAGATTTATTTTTATGAATAAAGTATATTTTGAAATAAAAAAAAAACCTGCCTGCCTAACGAAGAACAGGGGGCCCATGCAGTCATTTGGGCTCTGCTGACGCCTCAGCTAATTATATGGGCATATGATCGAAAAATGTACAGACCTGTATAAAAATGATAAATTCTGATCTCTGTATGTACATGTTTACATATGTATGGCATGACCAACTGTACAGACCATCAAATTATTTTATGAATAAAGTATATTTTAGAAATTAAAAAAAAATTCTTGTCAGTTTTAATATCTGATATGTCCTGGACTGAGGGACTGAATATTAATCTGATTTTTGCAGGAAGGAGTTGTGTTAGGAGCTTGCTCCACTAACTCCACGCATCGTCCTAGTATTGCAGTGTTTCTGGGAATGGTGTGCCCCTCATTAAAGAATCTTAAAAGCAGCTTTGTTTCTCCTCTTTATGTTATGCTTTTGCTTTATTCCTTATGATCCGAGTACGGACAGTTTTCGTTAGTCAAGTCAGACTTGCCTTTGTGCAAATCAACTTGTTCTACAATCCGATTTGTCTGTGTCTTTCAGCGTGTTATGTTCAGCACTCACTCTCAGTGTTCCCACTTCATCCCTGGTACATGCCACCCCTTCCCACCAACTCCAATTCCAAACAACAAAAGTAAACCAAATTCTGGATTAATGGTGCTGGAAGAGCACAGCAGTTCAGGCACCATTAATCCAGAATTTGGATTCCAGCATCTGCAGTCATTGTTTTTACCTCAAAAGTAAAACAAAGTTGCCCACCAGCTCTACCTAATGGCAAACGGCATTTCAGAAAACAACATGGAGAACATGAAGCTATTGAAGTAATCAACAGTTCGGATTTTGATGGTGACGAGAATCACTTTGATGTATTAAATGAGAGATTTTGAGAACAATGTGAAGCAGACAAAGATCTGATGTACGTAAAGCACAGAATCAGAGAGATGTGCAGCACAGAAACAGATCCTTCAGTCCAACTTGTCTGTGCTAACCAGATATCCTAATCTAGTCCCATTTGCCAGCATTGGCCCATAGCCTTCTAAATTCTTCCTGTTCATATATCCATCCAGATGCCTTTTAAATGCTGTCATTTAGTTTAATTTAAATGCCTCCACCACTTCCTCTGGCATCTCATTCCATACACGCACCACCCTCTGCATGAAAACGTTGCCCCTTACATCCCGTTGAATTTTTTCCCCTTTCATGCTAAACCTATGGCCTCTAGTTCTGGACTCCCCCACTCCAGGGAAAAGAACTGCTGATCTCTACATTGTACAGAGTGACTACTACTCTCTATATGATACACAGGGACAGCTATTGTCCATATTATACACAGGGACTGCTGTTCTCTATCTTATACACAGGTGCTGCTGTTCTCTATCTTATACACAGTGACTGCTGTTCTCTATATTATACACAGCGACTGCTACTCTCTATATGAGACACAGGGTCAGCTCTTGGCCATATTACACACAGGAACAGCTGTTCCCTGTATTATACACAGGTACTGCTGTTCTCCAGATAAGACACAGGAACTGCTGTTCTCTATGTCATACACATGTGCTGCTAATAGACAGAGGGATTGCTGTTCTCTATATTATAGACAGGGACTCATGTTCTCTGCATTGTACAACGTGTCTGCTGTTCTCTATATTTTCACAGGGACTGCTGTTCTCTATACTATACCCTGCTGTTTTCAGGAACTATAGACCGGTGAGCCTGACGTCAGTTGTGGACGAGTTGGAATGCCCTGCCAGTAGCAGTGGTGGACTCTCCCTCTTTATGGGCATTTAAGCAGGCATTGGATAGGTATATGGAGGATAGTGGGTTAGTATAGGTTAGGTGGGCTTGGATCGGCGCAACATCGAGGGCCAAAGGGCCTGTACTGCGCTGTATTCTTCTATGTTCTATGTTCTATGAGTTATTGGAGGGAATCCTGAGGGATAGGATTTACACACATCTGGAAAAGCAAGGGCTGACTAGAGATAGTCAATATGGCTTTGTGCATGGGAAATCATGTCTCACAAGCTGGATTGAGCCTTTTGAAGAGTCAACAAAGAGGATTGATGAAGGCTTTGACAAGCTCCCTCATGGTGGCCTGGTGAGCAAAATTTGGTCAGAAAGAATACAGGGAAATCTAGCCATTTGGATACACAACTGGCTTGAAAGTAGAAGACAGATGGTGGTGGTGGTGGTGGTGGTGGAAGCTTGCTTTTCAGACTGAAGCCCTGTGACCAGTGGGGTGCCACAGGGATTGGTGCTGAGTTCACTGCTTTGTGTCATTTATATAAATTATATGGATGTGAGCAAAGGAGGTACAGTTAGTAAGTTTGCAGATGAAACCAAAGTTGGAGGTGGAGTGGACAGCGGTGACGGTTACGTCAGAGGATCTTGATCAGATGGGCCGATAGGCTGAGGAGTGGCAGGTGAAGTTTAATTTAGGTAAATGAGAGGTACTGCACTTTAGAAAGGAAAATCAGGACTGGGTTTATACACTTCATGTTAAGGTCCTGGGGAGTGTCCAATGAGACCTTGGAACACGGTTCATAGTTCCTTGAAAGTGGTGTCGCAGATGGATAGGATAATGAAGAAGGTGTTTAGTATGTTTTCCTTAGTGGGACAGAGCACTGAATATAGTAGTTGGGAGGTCATATTGCAGTTGTGCAGGACATTGGTTGGGCCACTTTTGGATTATTGTGTTGCAATTCAGGCTTTCTTCCTCTTTGAAGCATGTTGTGAAACTAGAAAGGGTTAGAAAATACATGGGAACTAATGTTCTCTGCAATATGCACAGGATCTGCTCTTCTCTATAATACAGACAGGGACAGCTACTCTCTGTAATACACACAGGGACTTCTGTTTCATATACTCCGAAATTGCTGTTTAGCATAGCATACACAGGGACTGCTGTTCACTGCAATATAGAGAGTAAATGCTATTCTGTATAATCTAATATTGCAGGTCAGGCGATGACCCAGTGACCCAGTGATGGACTGCTAATCCAGAGACCCAGGTAATGTGCTGGGGACCCAGATTCAAATCCTGCCATGGCAGATGGTGGAATTTGAATTCTAGAAAAATCTGTAAGTATGAGAGGAATCATGGCCATGAATCCATTGCTGATTGTTGGAAAAACTCAACTTGTTCTGGAATGGCTTTTAGGGAAGGAAATTGCCATCTTTACCTGGTCTGGTCTCCATGTTTTTCCAGACCCACAGCAATGTGGTGGAATCTTAACTGCTCTTTGCACCATTCGGGATGGGCAATAAATGCTGGCCGTGTCAGCAACACCCTCATCCCACAAATGAATAAAAAAGATAACATTTAACAAACTAGAACAGAGACAATGTGCCAAACTCTGCACTGTAACATGACATTGATTACTACCTGAGGTCCTGTGGGGGGGAAATTGTGGAATTTATATGGAATAATTTTGTTCAAAAAGTGTGGAGCTGGAAAAACACAGCCAACATCCGAGGAGGAGGAGAGTCGATGTTTCCATCCTAAGCTCTTCCTCAAGACCATCTGTCCTTTTCCAGCACCACACTTTTTGACACTGATCTCCAGCATCCGCAGTCCTCACTTTCTCCCAGCATAATTTTGTTGGTGTTTTTTTCTGTGTCTCTGAAGTTAACAGTATTTCTGTAATTGTGGTGATTTCTTAAAAGGACAGGTGTCAAAGCTGGGCTGTAGAATGGATGGGTTTTGTGCACGAATGAATGTTGATTAAAGCTAAGCTGTTATGTCTCAAAGTCAAACAAATTTGAACTTTTCGAAAGAGATTCACTGAACTCACCAAATTTCTAGCCACTCTGTTTAAGCTGAATTTCGAAGGCAACAAAAGTGATCAACTTTACCCCAAACTGTAATCCCAGCATTTCAAGCAAACTATGTCAGTAATATTGCTCACATACAGGTGGAAACCTGTTCCATTGTTTTGAAAACAAAAGGAGTTGAAGCTTTTGATATGAAATGGGAAGATGAAGCTGATTGGCTAGCTCATCATTATAGTAACCTGCCGAATGGTGCCAACGATAGAATTTGTTCTCACGGTTCACTGCACCCACCAAGTATGGGTTTCCCAAGACACACAGAATCGATGTCCCTTTTCAGTTCTATCATATCTGTTACTGAGTCTGCACAGCCTGAATTAGCTGAATGCTTTGTGAAACTATGAAAATCATGTTTAAATGAGTTCTCCACATGCTCAGTGAAGGATTCTTTCACCATCACGGAGACCCTATGAGAGTGATAGCATGCCCAAGTGCTCTTTCAACATTGCCAGCTTATTTATCAGTATACAGCTCAAACAAGCCATTAAAATTCATACATACCACTTGAGTCTGATTCAGTGTTCATCAAACATCATCTCTTTTTTTCCTTTCTAGTGGCATCGTGGCTTCGTGGTTAACACAGCGCCAGGGTCCTGGGTTCAATTCCAGCCTTGGGTAACTGTCTGTGTGAATATTCTCCCCGTGTCTCTTTGCATATTCTCCCCAGGTCTGCATGGGTTTCCTCCGACAATCCAAAGATGTGCAGGTTAGGTGAATTGGCTGTGCTCATAGTGTGCAGGTTAGGTGCGTTAGTCTGGGATAAATGTAGAGTAATAGGAGAATAGGTCTAGGTGGCCTACTCTCTGGAGGATTGGTGTGGACGTCTTGGGCTGAGGGGCGTGTTTCCACATTGTAGGGAGTGTATGATACACATGAACTGAGCACCTTGTGTTGTTGACTTCAGTTCCAATAACAACTTGTATGACCAAACAGATGGTGTTACCACGGGAGATTCTCGAGGGAAAACTCTTCCTAACATCTTTATTGGTAACCACGCAAAACACATCTTTGATGGCATGATACCTCGCCTCTATCTGCTTGCATATCTTCAACATGTAGATGACATGTTTGCGAAATTTGAATCTGCATTAAAGAGTTTCTTTATAAAGCTCGATTATTGCCACCTTATACTAAAATTCACCACTGAAACGGAGTAGCCTTTCCTTGATACATTCATTGAGAAATCAGCCAAATTGGTTTTAAACTCCGATTACTAAAAGCCGACATTCACTGGTCAGCATACATGTTAGAGTTCCTACAGTTCCCCAAGATCAACTTGTGGGGACCTTCCTGAATACGGTCCTCACCATCCTCTCACTGTGTGGCCTTGACACTGAGATAGAGCCTATCAAAACTAGTTCTTGTGCTAACAGATTCCCAGAAAGGGCCTGTCTCCACCACTTTGACACTATGCAGTGCCTTATCTCATTTATTATCTGGGAAGGGAAATGTCACAGAATTATAGAATCATCGAGTCCAACAGCATAAAGGCAGCACGTTCGGCCCATACTGGTCTAGGATGGCCAGAAAATTATATCCACGCTAACCTAATTTCCTCGCACTTGGCCCATGTCCTTCTAAACCTTTATTCTCCATGTATTTGTTGAAATGCCTTTTAAACGTTGTTAATGTACCCACCTCAAACACTTCTATAGAACATAGAACATAAAACAATACAGCACAGTACAGGCCCTTCGGCCCACGATGTTGTGCCGAACATTTGTCCTAGCTTAAGCACCTATCCATGTAACTATCCAATTGCCGCTTAAAGGCCACCAATGATTCTGACTCTGCCACTCCCACAGGCAGCACATTCTATGCCCCCACCACTCTCGGGGTAAAGAACCTACCCCTGACATCCCCCCTATACCTTCCACCCTTCACCTTAAAATTTATGTCCCCTTGTAACACTCTGTTGTACCCGGGGGAAAAGTTTCTGACTGTCTCCTCTATCTATTCCTCTGATCATCTTATAAACCTCTATCAAGCAACCCCTCATCCTTCGCCATTCCAATGAGAAAAGGCCTAGCACTCTCAACCTATCCTCGTACGACCTATTCTCCATTCCAGGCAACATCCTGGTAAATCTTCTCTGCACCCTCTCCAAAGCTTCCACATCTTTCCTAAAGTGAGGCGACCAGAACTGCACACAGTACACCAAATGTGGCCTAACCAAGGTCCTGTAAGCTGCAACATCACCTCACGACTCTTGAATTCAATCCCTCTGCTAATGAACGCTAATACACCGTGGGCCTTCTTACAAGCTCTATCCACCTGAGTGGCAACTTTCAAAGATCTATGAACATAGACCCCAAGATCCCTATGCTCCTCCACCTTACTAAGAACCCTACCGTTAACCCTGTATTCCGCATTATTATTTGTGCTTCCAAAATGGACAACCTCACATTTGACAGGGTTGAACTCCATCTGCCACTCCTCAGCCCAGCTCTGCATCATATCTAAGTTCTACTGGTCACTTATTCCATATACATACTACCCTCTATGTAAAAATGTTTCCCCTCAGGTTCCCTGTTATTCTTTCCCCTCTAACCTTAAACTGATGCCCTCTACGCCTCGATTCCCCATCCCTGGGAAACAGACTGAGTTAATTCACCTTCTCCATGCCTCTCATGATCTTACACACTTCTATAAAATCCCCCTCAGTCTCCTACACTCTAAAGAAAACAGCCCTCGTTTGTCCAACGTCTCCTCATAACTCCGTGTCCTGAGTGCTGGAAACATCTTTGTAAATTTCCTCTGCACTCTTTACAGTTGAATACCATCCTTCCTATAGCAAAGTGATAAAAACTGAACACAATATTCCAAGTATGACCTCACCAATGTCCTGTACAAGTGCAAAATACCTTCCCAACTTCTCTGCTCAGTGCCCGGACTAATGAAGGCCAGTGTGCCAAAAGCCATCTTCATTGCCCTCTCGAACTGTGACTCCGCTTTCAAAGAATCGTGCACCTGAACTCCATGATCCCTCTGTTCCACTACAATCCTTAAGACCATAAGACCAGAAGACATAGGAGTGGCCCTACTATTCACCATGAAACTCCGACCTTGTCTTGAATTTTGTCAAAATACAAGACCTGACACTTCTCTGTGTTAAACTCCATTTGCCATTTCTTGGCCCACTTCCCCAGCTGATCGAGGTCCTGCTGCAGTTTTTGATCACCATCCTCAATGTCTACCATAAAGCCTATTTTATTATCATCTGTAAACTTACTAATCATGCTTTATACATTCTCATACAATCATTGATATCGATAGCAAATGGCAATGGGCTGAACACCGAACCCCGAGGCACTCCACAGGCCTCCAGTCTGACAAGCATCCTTCCACTATTACCCTCTGCTTCCTACCATCAAGCCAATTGTGGATCCAATTTGACAGATCTCCCTACATTCCATGCGATCTAACCTTCCAGAGCAGCCTACCATGTGGAATCTTACCAAAGATCTTTCTGAAATCCATATAGACTATGTCTACTGACCTGCCCTCATCAATCTTCCTGGTCACTTTATCAAAGATCTCTAACAAATTTCTAAGGCATGACCTCCCACTCACAAAGCCATTCTGGCTACCTCTAATCAAACCTTATCGTTCCAACAGCCTCTCAGGATCTTCTCTATAGACCTTACCTACCACAGATGTTCAGCTTACAGGTTATAGTTCCAATGTTTCCCTTTGCAGCCCTTCTTGAATAAGGGCAGAACATTCACTACCCTCCAGTCTTCCAGGACCTTCCCTATGGGTAACGATAATGGAAATCTATCAGCCAGGGCCCGCGCAATTTCTTCTCTAGCCTCTTGCAGGAAGGCGGCTCAAACATTTGTACTCCAGCAGAATTGTAATCTAGCACAATCTGTAACCTCATGGTCTGACATATCCTCCACTCAATCATTTCATTCATGAAGTTGCCAATAAGAGAAAATCTTGTGGGACTGTAGGAATCTGAATATGTACGCTGACCAATGAATAGGAGTTGAGAAATAATTTGGCTGATTTCTCAAAGAATACATCAAGGAAAGGGGACTCCATTTCAGTTGTACATTTCAGCATAAGATGGAGATTGTAGAGCTTTATAAAGAAATACTTCAATGCAGATTCAAATATTGCAAACATACCATCTACTGTACATGTTGGAAATATGCAAGGGATAGAATCTAATTATCATGTCATCGAAGATGTGTTATGCATGGTTACAGAAAAAGATGTTGGAAAAGCTGGACCTCAAGAACATCCCATGGGAATACCATCTATTTGGGCAGACATGTTGTCATTGGAATCGGAGTTAACTACACAAGGCGTCAAGTTCATGATTTTGATGAACTCAGACACAAGAGGTACATCTAGATTTCAATGGCTTATTTGATTTGTATGCTGATAAATAAGCTGGCAATGTTGCTATGTTAGCACATGGGTATGTTATCGCTCTCAATATGTGTCTCTTATATGGTCTGAGTGAACATAAAGGAATCCTTCACTGTACATGTGGGAAACTCATTTAGACATGATTGCAACAGTTTCACAAAGCATCAGCCAATTCAGGCTGTGCAGACTCAGCCACAGATATGATAGGATGGAAAAAAGACAGCAATTTTGTGTGTCTGGGTAACCCATACTTGGTGGATGCAGTGAACTGTGAGAACAAATTCTACCATATACATCATATACACAAGTCTAAGAAGAGATTCACAAATGAACAACATGACATGTGTTTTGGTGTTGGTGGGATGCCAGGTATGTCAGCCCTACATCCTGGCCACTGGTGGACCATGTCAGAAAACATGTCCCTTTGATCATTCTCTGCTGGCAGCAAGCTGCCCATGCTCAACCAGCCCATGCTTGTAAGCCTCATTAGAAGTGATTCTGATCTGGTAATCATTTATTAAATAATCTGAACTATGCTATGAGTTAAACTGGACACCAATTCAAGATCAACAGCTGAGATGACAGCTTGAAGGATTTGTGCATGAATTAGAAGCAACAAATATAATTCCACAGGACCCTGGTTCATGTAGGTAAAAGGAATTTTCATAGACATTGCATTTCTTTGATAAGAAAGGCATCATGGAGACAGCCAAACACTGCTGTATCCCCATGGTGACACCCTGACAAATCATCAGAGTCCACCTATCTGGTCTGAGAATTAAGATTGACAGCTAACTGTTTTTGCTGCATCTCCATGGTAACAATGAGCTAGCCAATCAGCATTATCTGCCCATTCTGTGTGAAAAGCTCTAACTCCTTTTGCAATGTTTTCTAAAGTATGGAACAGATTTCTACCCGTGTGTGAGCAACATTGCTGACATAGTTTTATGAAAATGCTGGGATTGGAGTTTGGGATGCTGTTGGTCACCTTTGTTGCATCAGAATTTCATCTTAAACAGAGGGGCAGGAAATTTGGTGAGTTGGGTAAATTTGTTTGACTTGAAGGCAGAACAGTTTCGATTTAACATACATTAATTCATGTACAAACCCCATCCACTCTTCAGCCCAGTTTTGAAAGCTGTCCTTTTAAGAAATCACCACAATTACAGAAACACTGATAAGGCAGTTGTTAAGTTCAAATACAGAGAAAACAACCACTTTCTTATTCAACAACAAAATGACTCCATATAATTTCTGCAATTAACTCTACACAGGACCCCAAGTAGTAATCGTTGTAGTGTTACAGTGCAGAAGGAGGCATTTTGGCCCATCATTTCTTTTCCAGCTTGTTAAATGTTCCCTTTTTTTATTCATTTGTGGGATGAAGGCATTGCTGGCTTGGTCAGCATTTGTTGCTCATCCCCAATGACCCAAAGAGCAGTTAAGAGTCCACCACGTTGCTGTGGGTTTGGAGAAACATGGAGGCCAGACCAGGTCAAGATGCCAGTTTCCTGTCCTGAAAGACATTTGTGAACAAGTTGTTTTTTTCCAACAATCAGCAATGGATTCATGGCCATCTTTACTCTCATACTTGCTGATTTTGCTAGAGTTCAAATTCCACCATCTGCCATGGCAGGATTTGAAATTGGGGGAGAATGTAGTGCTGGAAAAGCACAGCAAATCAGGCAGCATCCGAGGAGCAGCAGAAGCAATGTTTCAGGCAAAAGCCCTTCATCACGAATGAGGCTGTGAGCCAAAGGGGTGGGGAGATAAAATTGGGATAAAATCTAGATAAAATTTGAAATTCAGTCCCCAACACATTACATGGGTCTCTGGATTACCAATCCAGCATTAACACCACTCTGCCATCAGCTGGCTTGCAATAGTAGATAGTAGAGAATAGCACTTACTGTCTATATTGGAGTGAACAGCAGTCCCTGTGCATGTTCAAGAGAACAACAATCACTGTGTATGCTACGCAGCAATTTCTGAGGATAGGAAATAAAACAGAAGCCCTTGTGCATATTACGGAGAATAGCATCCCTTGTCTGTATTATAGAGAATAACAGTTCTTGGGCATATTGCAGACTACATTAGTTCCCGTGTATTTCCAGAGAACAGCAGTTCCTCTGTATAATTACAGAGAAAGCTGTCCCTGTGTTTATTACAGAGAACAGCAGTAATTCTCTAAAACAGCAGTATATTTTCTGCTGAACATCTGATTGTGTATAAGAAACCGAACTGCTGTCCCTATGTGCATTACAAAGAAGAGCAGTCCCTATGTACATTACAGAGAATAGCAGATCCTGTGTCTATTACAGACAACAGCTGTCCCGGTGTAAACTGCAGAGAACAGCTGTCCTGGGAATGATGTCGAGAATAGCAATTCCTTCCAATAAAACAGAACAGCGGGGCTTGTCTGCGTCACTAAGATCTGCAGTCCCGATCTATATGATAGCGAAGAACAGTTGCTCTCTATATTGTAGTGAATAGCAGTACCCGTGTATACCAAAGAGAATAGCAATCCCTGTGAATAGTACACTGAAGAGCAGTCTCTGCGTATGTGACCCTGAACAGTAATCCCTGTGTACCTAACAAAGAACAGCAGTCCCAGTAAATATTAAAAAGAACAGCAGTTCCCGTGCACATTGCAGACAACAGTAGTTCCTGTGTATATTACAGACATAAGCAGCCCCTGTGCCTATTGAGGAGACCAGCAGTCCCTGTGAATGTCACTGAACATGGAAGTCTCCCTGTCAATGGGAGTGAACATCACCTTAAACCTCTGACTTCGAGTTCTGGACTCCCCCAGCCCAGGGAAAAGACCTTGTCTATTTATCCTCTCCATGATTTGGAGGTGCCAGTTTTGGACTGGTGGGTCAAAGTTAAAAATCACACAACACCAGGTTTATTTGGAAGCACTAGCCTTCAAGGCGCTGCCTCTTCATCAGGTGGTCGATTTTATAAACCTCTATAAGGTCACCCCTCAGCCTCTGACGCTCCAGAGAAAACAACCCCCAGCCTGTTCAGCCTCTCTCTCTTGCTCAAACCCTCCTACCCTGGCAACGTCCTTATAAATCTTTTCTGAACCCTTTCAAGTTTCACAACATCCTACCAATAGGAAGGAGATCAGAATTACATGCAATATTCCAAAAGTGGCCTAACCAATGTCCTGTACAGCCGCAACATGACCTCCCAACCACGATATACAGTGCTCTGACCAATAAAGGAAAGTATACCAAATACCTTCTTCACTATCCTGTCTACCTGTGATTCTACTTTCCAGGAACTATGAACCCGCACTTCAAGGTCTCTTTGTTCAGCAACAGTCCCCAGGACCTTACCATTTAAGTGCAGAAGTCCTGATCTGATTTGCTTTCCCAAAATGCAGCACTTTGCATTTATCTAAATGAAACTCCATCGCCACTCCTCAGCCCATTGGCCCATCTCATCAAGATCTCATTGTGCTCTGAGGGAACTCCTTCGCTGTCCAATACACCGCCAATTTTGGTGTCATCTGCAAACTTACTAACTCTTCCTCTTCTGTTCACATCCAAATCATTTCTATAAATGACAAATTTTGCAAAGATCATGAGTTTGTCGTTAGTTGTAACCCCAGGAGTTGGCTGACATACTAAATGAATACCAAGCATCAGTTTAGTTACTATAGAGAAAGTAATGGAATCCTGAGAATGCATGAAATAAACTTGGATTTTTAAAGACACTTCACATTGCAGAAGAAAAAGTTCGGAGGTCTTAGAGAATATCCAGTTTGATAAAGCTCCAGGACCTGATCTAATGCATCCCAGAATCTTGTGGGGAGTAAAGGTAGGAAATTTAGGCCCCTTGCAGAAAGATTTGCATCACCTCTAACTAGGGGTGAGGTGCCTGATGACTGGAGGGTGGCTGATGTTGTACATTTAGAATCATAGACATGTACAACACAGAAACAGACCCTTCGCTCCAACCCATCCATGCCGACCAGATTTCCCAACCCAATCTAGTCCCAGCTGCCAGCACCTAGCCCGTGTCCCTCCAAACCCTTCCTATTCATATACCCATCCTTTTAAATGTTGTAATTGTACTCCCCTCCACCACTTCCTCTGGCAGCTCATTCCATACACATACCACCCTCTGTCTGAAAAAGTTGCCCCTTAGGTTTCTTTTATATCTTTCCCCTCTTACCCTAAACCTATGCCCTCTCATTCTGGACTTCCCCCACCCCAGAGAAAAGACTTTGCCTATTTATTTTGTAAACCTCCATAAAGTTTACAGCCTCCGACGCTCCAGGGAAAACAGCCCTAGCCTATTCAACCTCTCCCTACAGCTCAAATCCTCCAACCCTGGCAGCTTCCTTTTAAATCTGTTCTAAACCCTTTCAATTTTCACAACATGTTTCCGATAGGAAGGAGACCAGAATTGCACAAAATATTCCAACAGTGGTCTAACCAATGTCCTGTGTAGCCACAACATGACCTCCCAACTCCAGTACTCAATACTTTGACCAATAAAGGAAAGCATACCTTCTTCACTATCCTATCTACCTGCGACTCCACTTTCAAGGAGCTATGAACCTGCACTCCAAGGTCTCTTTGTTCAGCAACACTCCCGAGGACCTTACCATTAAGTGTATAAGTCCTGCTCAGGTTTGCTTTCCCAAAATGCAGCACCTCACATTTATCTGAATTAAAATCCATCTGCCACCTCTCAGCCTAATGGCCCACCTGATCAAGATCCTGTTGTAATCTGAGGGAAACTTCTTTGCTGTCCACTACACTTCCAATTGTGGTGTCATCTGCAAATTTTTTAACTATACCTCTTATGCTCGCATCCAAATCATTTACATAAATGATTAAAAGTAGAGGACCCAGCACCGATCCTTGTGGCACTCCACTGGTTACAGGTCTCCAGTCTGAAAAACAACCCTCCACCACCACCCTTCTACCTTTGAGCCAGTTCTGTATCCTAATGGCTAGTTCTCCCTGTATTCCGTGAGATCTAACCTTACTAACAGTCTCCCATGGGGAACCTTGTTGGACGCCTTACTCAAATCCATATAGATCACATCTCCCACTCTGCCCTAATCAGTCCTCTTGATGACTTGTATAAGAAAGGTTGTGAGGAGAGCTTGTGGAATGATGGATCTGTGCCTGACTTCAGCTGTGGATATATTGTTGGAGGTGATTACAAAAGATAGGATTTATGGACATTTCGAGAGACAAAATTGATGAGGGATAGTCAGCATGGTTTTGGATGAGGGAAATCATGTCTCACAAACATGATTACATTTTTTGAGGATGTTACCAAAAAGGCTGATGACAGCAGAGCAATGGACCCTGTTTATTTGGATTTTAGTAAAGCCTTTGAGAGTGGTAGAACAATCAGCAAAGTTAGATCACATGGGATTCAGGTTGAGCTTGCCAATTGGATACATCATTGGGTTCCCAGCAGGAGACAGGGAGTAATGTTGGAGGGTTGCTTTTTGGACTGGAGGCCTGTGCCCAGCAGTGTTCCACAGGGATTGTTTCTGGGTCCTCTGTTGTTTGTCTTTTATATAAATGATTTGGATGAGAATACACTTGGTAACTTTACGGGTGAAACCGGAATTGGTGGCACTATAGGTTGTGAAGGAAGTTTTCCAAGATTACAACAGGATCATGATCAAATGGACCAATGGCAGATGGAGTTCATGAGAGGTATTGTATTTTGATACAACAACAAGGGTAGGGCTTATACAATTAATGGTTGGGCCTTGTGTAGTGTTGTAGTGCAGAGGGACCTAGGATTGCAGGGTCACAATTCTTTAAAGTTTGTGTCATCCGGACAGGCTAGTGAAGAAGGCATTTGGCATGCTTGTCTTCAATGCTCAGTCCTTGGAGAGGACACTCAGTTCATTGTCTTATTTCTCTATCTGTATTCTCATTTCTGTGTGCTGTTTCTCTATCTGTCCTATCAGTTCAGTGTGCTGATTCTCTAACTGTACTGTCCAATAAGTGTGTTAATTCTTTACCTGGTCTCTCAGTTCAATGTGTTATTTCTCTGTCAATACTCTCCGTT
Source organism: Chiloscyllium plagiosum (assembly GCF_037043375.1). NCBI lineage: Eukaryota > Metazoa > Chordata > Chondrichthyes > Orectolobiformes > Hemiscylliidae > Chiloscyllium > Chiloscyllium plagiosum. The sequence continues at coordinate 647,457 of NW_028270191.1, read as the reverse complement.
CAGTGTTCTGTTTCTGTATCTGCATGCTCAGTTCATTTTGTTATTTCTCTGTCTGTCCTCTCTGTTCAGTGTGCTGTTTCTGTATCTGTACACTCAGTTCATTGTGTTATTTCTCTGTCTGTCCTCTCTGTTCAGTATGCTGTTTCTGTATCCGTACACTCAGTTCAATGTGTTATTTCTCTGTCAATACTCTCTCTTCTGTGTTCTGTTTCTGTATCTGCATGCTCACTTCATTTAGTTATTTCTCTGTCTGTCCTCTCTGTTCAGTATGCTGTTTCTGGATCTGCATACTCAGTTCATTTTGTTATTTCTCTATCTGTACTCTCACTTCAGTGTGCTGTTTCTCTATCTGTACTCTCCGTTCAGTGTGCTGTTTTTGTATCTTGTCACTCAGTTCATTGTGTTATTTCTCTCTCTGTACACTCTCACGTCAGTGTTTTGTTTCACTATCTGAAATTGCAGTTCCGTGTACTGTTACTTTTTCTCCACTCTCAGTTCATTGTGTTATTTCTCCACCTGTATTCTCAGTTCAGTATTTTATTTCTCTGTCTGACATCACTGTTCAGTGTGTTATTTATCTATTTGTACTCTCAGTTTAGTGTTCTGTTTCTGTATCTGTACACTCAGTTCATTTTGTTCTTTCTCTATCTGTACTCTGTTCAGTGTGCTGTTTCTCTGTCTGTACACAGTTCAGTATTTTGTTTCTCTATCTCAACTTGCAGTTCAGTGTGTTGTTTCACTTTCTGGACTCTCTGTTCATGTGTTGTTTCTCTGTCTGTCCTCTCAGTTCAGTGTGCTGTTTCTCTATCTGTACTCTCTGTTCGGTGTGCTATTTCTCTGTCTGTACACTCAGTTCAATGCATTGTTTCTTGATCAGTACACTGAGTTCACTGTGTTATTTCTCCATCTGTATTCTCAGTTCAGTGTTTTGTTTCTCTGTCGGAACTCACCGTTCAGTGTGTTATTTCTCTATTGTTCTCTCAGTTCATTGCGGTATTTTTCTATCTGTACTCTCAGTTTGTGTGTTATTTTTCTATCTGTACACTCAGTTCTGTGTGCTGTTTCTGTATCTTGTCACCCAGTTCATTGTTTTATTTCTCTGGTGTACTCTCAGTTTAGTTTGCTGTTTCTCTGTGTACTCTCAGGCCAGTGCGCTGTTTCTGTATCTGTACAATCAGTACATTGTGTTATTTCTCTACCTCTACTCTCAGTTCAGTGTTTTTTGTCTCGATCTGATCTTGCAGTTCAGTGTGTTGTTTCTCTTCCTGTACCCTCAGTTCAGTGTGTTGTTTCTATATGTGTACTGTCAGTTATTGTGCTGTTTCTGTATCTGTACTCTCAGTTCAGTGTGTTGTTTCTCTATCTGTACTGTCTGATCAGTGTGTTATTTCTGTATCTGTATTGTCCATTCATTATGCTGTTGCTGTGTCTGTACACTCACTTCATTGTATTATTTCTCTATCTGTACTCCCAGTTCAGTGCGCTGTTTCTATATCAGTACTCTCAGTTCTTTGTGAATATTCTGTGTCTGTACACTGAGTTTGTTGTTTCTCTACCTGTGCTCACAGTTCAGTGTGTTTCCCTCACTGTACTCTCAGTTTTGTGTGTTATTTCTCTGTCTCCTCTCAGTTCAGTGTGATGTTTCTCTATCTGTACTCTCAGTACAGTGTGATGTTTCTCTATCTGTACTCTCAGTAGTGTGCTGTTTCTCTGTCTGTACTCAGTTCAGTGTTCTGTTTCTGTAACTGTACACTCAGTTCATTGTGTTATATCTCTGTCTGTACTCTCAGTTCAGTGTGTTGTTTCTCTTTCTGTGCTCTGTGTTTCGTTTCTTTTTCTGTACTGTCTGATCAGTGTGTTATTTCTCGTTCTGTACTCTCAATCCAGTGTGTTGTTTCTTTATCTGTAGTGTTAGTTCAGTATGCTGTTGCTGTATCTGTACACTCACTTCATTGTGTTATTTCTCTATTTGTACTCTCAGTTCAGTGTGATGTTTCTCTCTCTGTACTGTCTAACTATTGTGCTGTTTCTCTGTCTGTACTCTCAATTCAGTCTGTTGTTTCTGTCTCTGTATTGTCATTTCAGTATGCTGTTGTGTATCTGTACTGAGCTGAAAATGTGTTGCTGGAAAAGCGCAGCAGGTCAGGCAGCATCCAGGGAACAGGAGAATCGATATTTCGGGCATAAGCCCTTCTTCAGGAATGAGGAAAGTTTGTCCAGCAGGCTAAGATAAAAGATAGGGAGGAGGGACTTGGGGGAGGGACGTCGGAAATGTGATAGGTGGAAAGACGTCAAGGTGAGGGTGATAGGTCAGACTGAGGTGGGGGCGGAGAGGTCAGAAAGAAGATTGCAGGTTACGAAGGCGGTGCTGAATTCGATGGATTTGACTGAGACAAGGTGGGGGGAGGGGAAATGAGGAAACTGGTGAAATCCGAGTACATCCCTTGTGGTTGGAGGGTTCCTAGGCGGAAGATGAGGCGCTCTTCCTCCAACCACCGTTTTGTTGTGGTCTGGCGATGGAGGAGTCCAAAGACCTGCATATCCTTGGTGGAGTGGGAGGGGGAGTTGAAGTGTTGAGCCACAGGGTGGTTGGGTTGGTTGGTCCGGGTGTCCCAGAGGTGTTCTCTGAAACGCTCCGCAAGTAGGCGGCCTGTCTCCCCAATATAGAGGAGGCCACATCGGGTGCAGCGGATGCAATAGATAATGTGTGTGGAGGTGCAGGTGAATCTGTGGCGGATATGGAAGTTTCCTTTGGGGCCTTGGAGGGAGGTCAGGGGGAGGTGTGGGCGCAAGTCTTGCACCTCCTGCGGTTGGAGGGGAAGGTGCCGGGAGTGGAGGTTGGGTTGGTGGGGGGTGTGGATCTGACGAGGGAGTCACGGAGGGAGTGGTCTTTACGGAATGCTGATAGGGGAGGGGAGGGAAATATATCCTTGGTGGTGGGGTCCGTTTGGAGGTGGCGGAAATGATGGCGGATGATGCGCTGTACATGGAGATTGGTGGGGTGGTAGGTGAGGACCAGTGGGGTTCTGTCCTGGTGGCGGTTGGAGGGGCGGGGCTCAAGGGCGGAGGAGCGGGAAGTGGAAGAGATGCGGTGGAGGGCATTGTCGACCACGTCGGGGGGAAAATTGCGGTCCTTGAAGAAGGAGGCCATCTGGGTTGTGCGTTTTTGGAACTGGTCCTCCTGGGAGCAGATGCGGCAGAGACGAAGGAATTGGGAGAATGGGATGGCGTTTTTATAGGGGGCAGGGTGGGAGGAGGTGTAGTCCAGGTAGCTGTGGGAGTCGGTCGGTTTGTAGTAGATGTCCGTGTTGATTCGGTCGCCTGAGATAGAAATAGAAAGGTCGAGGAAGGGGAGGGAGGAATCTGAGACTGTCCAGGTGAAGTTGAGGTCGGGGTGGAAGGTGTTGGTGAAGTGGATGAACTGTTCAACCTCCTCGTGGGAGCACGAGGCGGCGCCGAGAGAAAGAGGGAGGCAGGCAGGTAGAGAGAGTGAGTGAGAGAGAGAGAGAGAGACAGAGTGAAAGGCAGGAAGGGACAAAGAGATGGAGAGTGGCAGGCCGGTAGAGAATGAGAGAGTGAGAGGCAGACAGGTAGAGAGAGTGAGAGAGAAATAGTGGCAGGAATGTACAGAGAAAGGGAGAGAGAGAGAAAGAAAGAGAGAGAGAGAGAGAGAGAGGCAGGGAGACAGCCAGAGGTAGAGAGAGAACGGGAGAGAGGGAAACAGCCAGAGAGAAAGAGAGAGAGAGAGAGCGCGAGAGAGAGGCAGGCAGGGGGAGAGAGAGAAAGAGAGAGAGGGAGACAGCGAGAGACAGAGAGAGAGAGGCAGTCGAGTAGATAGAGAAAGAGAGAGTGGCAGGCAGGTGGACAGAGAGAGAGGGAGAGATGGAGTGCAGGCAGTTGAGATAGATAGAAAGATAGAGGTCAGACAGGTCTCTCTCTCTCTCTCTCTCTCTCTCTCTCACACACACACACACACACACTTATACAGAGAGAGAGGCAGGCAAGTAGAGAGAGAGAGAGTGAGACAGGCTGAAAGGTAGAAAGAGAAAAAGAGAGGCAGGCAGGTAGATGGAATGAGTGAGAGAGAGTGACAGGAGGGTAGAAAGAAAGAGATAGCTAATGAAAGAAAGAGAGAGAGAGATAAGCAGGCAGGTAGAGAATGAGAGAGAGAGAGAGTGACAAACAGGGAGAGAGAAAGAGAGAGCGAGAGAGGAAGTGAATGATTGGCAGGCAGGTAGAGAGAAAGAGATAGAGAGACAGCGTGGCATGTATGTAGACAGAGAGAGATACAGAGAGAGGGGCAGGCAGGAAGACAGAGACAGAGAGAGAGGGAGAGGCAGGCAAGTAGAGATTCACACAAAGAGAGGCAGGCAGGAAGAGAGGGAGTGAGAGAGAGAGAGAGAGAGAGAGAGAGGCAGGGAGAGAGAGACAGGCAGAGTGAGAGAGGCAGAGAGAGGCAGGCAGGTAGAGAGACACAGAGGGAGAGGCAGGCATGTAGAGAGAGACAGAGAAAGAGAGGCAGGCAGGTAGAAAGAGAGGGAGTGAGGCAGGCAGTAGAGAGAGACATGGAGAGAGAGAGAGAAGGAGAGGCAGGCAGGTAGAAAGAGAGAGACATAGAGAGAGAGAGAGAGAGAGAGAGAGAGGGAGAGGCAGGTAGGTAGAGAGATACGGAGAGAGGCAGGCAGATAGAGAGAGAGAGAGAGAGAGGCAGGGAGAGAGAGAGACAGAGAGAGAGACAGAGAGAAAGAGGCAGGCAGGCAGGGAGGGAGGGAGAGAGAGAGAGAGAGAGAGAGAGAGGCAGGTAGGTTGAGAGAGGCAGAGAGAGAGAGGCAGAGAGAGAGAGGCAGAGAGAGAGAGGCAGAGAGAGAGAGGCAGAGAGAGAGAGGCAGAGAGAGAGAGAGAGGGAGAGGGAGAGAGAGAGACAGGCAGAGAGAGACAGAGAGAGAGGGAGAGGCAGGCAGGTAGAGATTCACAGAGAGAGAGGCAGGCAGGTAGAGAGACACTGAGAGAGAGGCAGAGTGAGAGGAAGAGGCAGGCTGGTAGAGAGTGAGACAGAGAGAGACAAAGAGAGGCAGGCCGGTAGTGAAAAAGAGAGAGAGAGAGAAAGAGAGGCAGGCCGGTTGTGAAAGAGAGAGAGAGAGAGAGAGAGAGAGAGAGAGAGGCAGGCAGGTAGAGAGAGACAGAGAGAGGGAGAGGCAGGCTGGTCGAGAGAGACAGAAAGAGAGAGAGGGAGAGGCAGGCTGGTCGAGAGAGACAGAAAGAGAGAGAGGGGGAGGCAGGCTGGTAGAGAGTGAGACAGAGAGAGAGAGATAGATAGAGAGGGAGGGAGAGGCAGGCAGGAAGAGAGAGAGAGGCAGGCTAGTAGAGAGTGAGACAGAGAGGGAGGGAGAGGCAGGCAGGTAGATAGAGAGAGGGAGAGGCAGGCAGGTCAAGAGAGAGACAGAGAAAGAGAGAGACAGACAGGGAGAGAGAGGGAGAGGTAGGTAGGTAGAGAGGGAGAGGCAGGCAGGTAGAGAGAGAGAGAGAGGCAGGCAGGTCAAGAGAGACAGAGAAAGAGAGAGACAGACAGGGTGAGAGAGGGAGAGGTAGGCAGGTAGAGAGGGAGAGGCAGGCAGGTAGAGAGAGACAGTGAGAGAGGGAGAGGCAGGAAGGTAGAGATTCATAGAGAGAGAGCCAGGCAGGCAGATCGAGAGAGACAGAAAGAGAGAGGGAGGCACAGGCAGGTAGAGAGAGAGAGAGAGAGGCAGGCAGGGAGAGAGAGAGACACACACAGACAGACAGGCAGGTGGAGAGAGAGAGAGGGAGAGGGAGAGGCAGGCACGTAGAGAGAGAGACACAGAGAGAGGGGGGGAGGGAGAGGGAGGCAGGTAGAGAGAGACAAAGAGAGCGCCAGGCAGTTAGAGAGAGAGCTAGGCAGGTAGAGAGACACAGAGAGAGAGGGAGAGGCAGGCAGGGAGGGAGAGTCAGAGAGTGAGGCAGGCAGGTAGAGAGACACGGAGAGACAGGCAGGCAGGTAGAGAGAGACAGAGAGAGAGAGAAAGAGGGAGAGGTAGGCAGGTAGAGAGAGACTGATAGGGAAAGACGAAGAGGCAGGCAGGAAGAGAGAGAGAGAGAGGGGGAGTGGCAGGCAGGTAGAGAGAGAGGGAGAGGCAGGCAGGCAGAGATTCACAGAGAGAGCATCAGGCAGGTAGAGAGACACAGAGAGAGGCAGGCTGGTAGAGAGACAGAAAGAGAGGGAGAGGCAGGCAGGTAGAGAGAGACAGAGACAGAGAAAGAGAGGCAGATCAGTGGAGAGAGACAGAGTGAGAGAGAAAGAGAGGCAGGCTGGTACAGAGAGGCAGAGAGAGAGGCAGAGAGAGAGGCAGAGAGAGAGGCAGAGAGAGAGGCAGAGAGAGAGGCAGAGAGAGAGACAAAGAGGGAGAGGCAGGCATGTAGGGAGAGAGAGGGAGAGAGGCAGGCAGGTACAGAGAGACATGGAGAGAGAGAGGGAGCGGCAGGCAGGTAGAGAGAGAGAGGCAGAGAGAGAGAGGCAGGCAGGGAGGGAGAGACAGAGAGAGGCAGGCAGGTAGAGAGACACAGAGGGAGAGGCAGGCATGTCGAGAGAGACAGAGAAAGAGAGGCAGGCAGGTAGAAAGAGAGAGGGAGAGAGGCAGGCAGGTAGAGAGAGACATGGAGAGAGAGGCAGGCAGGTAGAGAGATACGGAGAGAGAGGCAGGCAGGTAGAGAGACACAGAGAGAGAGGCAGGCAGGTAGGTAGAGAGAGAGACAGAGAGAGAGAGAGACAGACGGCGAGGCAGGCTGGTAGAGAGACACACAGAGTGAGGCAGGCAGGGAGGGAGACACAGAGGCAGACAGGGTAGAGAGAGACATGGATAGAGAGGGGGGAGAGAGAGAGAGGGAGAGGCAGGCAGGTAGAGCGAGAGCGAGAGAGAGGCAGGTAGAGAGAGACAGACGGAGAGTGAGAGAGAGAGAGAGGGAGAGAGAGAGAGAGGGAGAGGCAGGCTGGTGGACAGACAGACAGACAGACAGAGAGAGAGGCAGGCAGGTAGAGAGAGACAGAGAGAGAGAGAGAGAGAGGCAGGCAGGTAGAGAGAGACATGGAGAGAGAGAAGGAAAGACAGGCAGGTAGAGATTCACAGAGAGAGGCAGGCAGGTGGAGAGAGAGAGAGAGGCAGGTCGAGAGAGACAGAGAGAGAGAGAGAGATGGAGAGGCAGGCAGGTAGAGAGAGACAGTGAGAGAGGGAGAGGCAGGAAGGTAGAGATTCACAGAGAGAGAGCCAGGCAGGCAGATCGAGAGAGACAGAAAGAGAGGGAGGCACAGGCAGGTAGAGAGAGAGAGAGAGAGAGAGAGAGAGAGGCAGGCAGGTAGAGAGAGAGACACACACAGACAGACAGGCAGGTGGAGAGAGATAGAGAGAGGGAGAGGGTGAGGCAGGCACGGAGAGAGACAGAGAGAGGGAGAGGGAGAGGCAGGCACGTAGAGAGAGACACAGAGAGAGAGAGAGGGGGGGAGGGAGAGGGAGGCAGGTAGAGAGAGACAAAGAGAGCGCCAGGCAGTTAGAGAGAGAGCTAGGCAGGTAGAGAGACACAGAGAGAAAGGGAGAGGCAGGCAGGGAGGGAGAGACAGAGAGAGAGAAAAAGAGGGAGAGGTAGGCAGGTAGAGAGAGAGACTGATAGAGAGAGATGAAGAGGCAGGCAGGAAGAGAGAGAGAGAGGGGGAGTGGCAGGCAGGTAGAGAGAGAGGGAGAGGCAGGCAGGCAGAGATTCACAGAGAGAGAATCAGGCAGGTAGAGAGACACAGAGAGAGGCAGGCTGGTAGAGAGACAGAAAGAGAGGGAAAGGCAGGCTGGTAGAGAGACAGAGACAGAGAAAGAGAGGCAGATCAGTAGAAAGAGAGAGAGAGGCAGGCTGGTACAGAGAGACAGAGAGACAGAGAGACAGAGAGACAGAGAGACAGAGAGACAGAGAGACAGAGAGACAGAGAGACAGAGAGAGGCAGGCATGGAGGGAGAGAGAGAGGGAGAGGCAGGCAGGTAGAGAGAGACAGGGAGACAGGGAGACAGGGAGACAGGGAGAGGCAGGCATGTAGGGAGAGAGAGGGAGAGAGGCAGGCAGGTAGAGAGAGACAGAGAGAGGGAGAGACAGAGGGAGACGTAGGCAGGTAGAGAGAAACAGAGAGAGAGGGAGTGGCAGGCAGGTAGAGAGAGACAGAGAGAGAGAGGCAGGCTGGTAGAGAGACAGAGAGAGAGAGAGAGAGGCAGGTAGAGAGAGAGAGGGAGAGGCAGGCAGGTAGAGAGACACCAAGAGAGAGGCAGGCAGGGAGGGAGACACACACACAGAGGCAGGCAGGTGGAGAGACACAGAGGGAGACGCTGGCAGGGAGAGAGACAAGAGAGAGGGTGAGGCATGCCGGTAGAGGGACAAACAGAGAGAGAGGCAGGCATGTAGAGAGAGAGACAGTGAGAGAGGGAGAGGCAGGAACGTAGAGATTCACAGAGAGAGAGGCAGGCAGGCAGGTCGAGAGAGACAGAGAGAGAGGAAGAGGCAGGCAGGTAGAGAGAGAGACACAGAATTCCTGAAGAAGGGCTTCTGCCCAAAATGTCGATTCTCCTGTCCCTTGGATGCTGCCTGACCTGCTGCGCTTTTCCAGCAACACATTTTCAGCTCTGATCTCCAGCATCTGCAGTCCTCACTTTCACCTCCAGAGAGGTAGAGGTAGAGGCAGGCAGGTACAGAGAGAGAGGGAGAGGCAGGCAGGGAGGGAGACACACGGAGAGAGAGGCAGGCAGGTAGATAGACACAGAGAAAGGGAGAGGCAGGCAGGTAGAGATTCACAGAGAGAGAGGCAGGCAGGTAGGTAGAGAGAGACAGAGACAGAGAGAGAGAGGGAGAGGCAGCAGGTAGAGAGAGACAGAGAGGAGAGGCAGGCTGGTAGAGAGACACACGGAGAGAGCGGCAGGCAGGGAGATAGACACAGAGACAGGGAGAGGCAGGCAGGTAGATAGAGACAGAGAGAGAGGGAGAGGCACGCAGCTAGAGACAGAGAGAAAAAGAGAGAGAGAGATAGAGAGAGGCAGGCATGTAGAGAGACAGAGTGAGAGGGAGGCAGGCAGGTAGAGAGACACAGAGGGAGAGGCAAGCAGGTAGAGAGGCACAGAGAGAGAGAGGCAGGTAGGGAGGGAGTCACAAAGAGAGAGAGAGGGGCAGGCAGGTCGAGACTCAGAAGGAGAGGCAGTCAGGTAGAGAGACACAGGGAGAGAGATGCAGGCATGTAGAGAGACACAGAGACAGATGCCAGCAGGAAGAGAGAGAGAGAGATAGAAAGAGAGGAGGCTGGTAGAGAGAGACAGGCAGATAGACAGACAGAGAGAGAGCGGTAGGCAGGGAGGGAGACTCACGGAGAGGCAGGCCGGGAGGGAGACAAAGAGAGAGAAGGCAGGTGGAGAGACATACAGAGAGAGAGAAGCATGCAGGGAGGGAGACAGAGAGAGAGGAGGCAGGTAGAGAGACACAGAGAGAGATGCAGGCATGTAGAGAGACACAGAGAGAGAGATGCATGCAGGAAGAGAGAGAGAGAGATAGAAAGAGAGGCAGGCAGGTAGAGATACACAGAGGGGGAGAGAGAGAGGCAGGCAGGTGGAGAGAGACAGAGAGAGAGGGAGAGGCAGGCAGGTCGAGAGAGGGAGAGGGAGAGGCAGGCAGGTAGAGAGAGACAGAGAGAGAGAGGGGGAAAGGCAGGCAGATAGACAGAGACAAGGAGAGAGAGAGGGGGAGAGGCAGGCAGATAGAGAGAGACAAAGAGAGAAAGAGAGGGAGAGGCAGGCAGGTAGGCAGAAACAGAGAGAGAGCTCGGCAGGTAGAGAGAGAGGCAGGCAGGTAGCGAGACAAACAGAGTGAGAGGCAGGCAGGTAGAGAGAGACAGCGAGAGAGAGGCAGGCTGGTAGAGAGACACAGAGAGAGAGGCAGGCTGGTAGAGAGACACAGAGAGATGCAGACAAGGAGAGAGGCACAGAGACAGATGCTAGAAGGAGAGAGTCACAGAGAGAGAGGCAGGTAGAGAGAGAAAGAAAGAGAGGCAGGCAGGTAGAGAGAGAGACAGAATGAGAGTCAGGCGGGTAGAGAGACACAGAGAGAGAGGCAGGCAGGTAGACAGACACAGACAGAGAGGCAGGCAGGTAGACAGACGCAGAGAGAGACGCAGTCAGGGAGGGAGACACAGAGAGAGGCAGGCAGGGAGGGAGACAGAGAGAACGGCAGGCATGTGCTGACACATAGATAGAGAGGCAGGAAGATAGAGAGAGAGACAGAGAGAGAGGCAGGCAGGTACAGAGTCATAGAGAGAGGGAGACAGGCTGGTAGAGAGACACAGAGAGAGATGCAGGCAAGAAGAGAGGCACAGAGATAGATGCTAGAAGGAGAGAGTCACAGAGAGAGAGACAGGTAGAGAGAGAAAGATAGAGAGTCAGGCGGGTAGAGAGTCACAGAGAGAGAGGCAGGCAGGTAGACAGACAGACAGAGAGGCAGGCAGGTAGACTGACACAGAGAGAGGCATTCAGATAGAGAGTCATGGAGAGGGAGAGGCAGTGAGGGAGGAAGAGAGAGAGACAGGCAGGGAAGGAGACACAGAGAGAGAGAGAGGCAGGCAGGTAGAGAGACACAGAGGGAGAGGCAGGCAGCAAGATAGACTCAGAGGGAGCGGCAGGCAGGTAGAGAGACACAGAGAGAGATGCAGGTAGGGTGACACAGAGAGAGAGGCAGGCAGGTAGAGAGAGACAGAGAGAGAGGCAGGCAGGCAGGTAGAGAGACACAGAGAGAGATGCAGGCAAGTAGAGAGACACAGAGACAGATGCCAGCAGGAGAGAGTCACAGAGAGAGAGGCAGGCAGGTAGAGAGAGACAGAAAGAGAGGAAGACAGGTAGAGAGAGAAAGAAAAGAGAAGCAGGCAGGTAGAGAGACAGAATGAGAGTCAGGCGGGCAGAGAGACACAGACAGAGAGGCAGGCAGGTAGACAGACACAGAGAGAGAGGCAGGCAGTTAGACAGACACAGAGAGAGAGGCAGGCAGGTAGGGTGACACAGAGAGAGAGGCAGGCAGGTAGAGAGAGACAGAGAGGGAGAGGCAGTCAGGGAGGGAGATACAGGAAGAGAGTGGCAAGCAGGGAGGGAGACAGAGAGAGGGGCAGGCAGGTAGAGAGAGACAGGCAGATATACAGACAGAGAGAGAGAGCGGTAGGCAGGGAGGGAGACTCACGGAGAGGCAGGCGGGAGGGGGACAAAGAGAGAGAAGGCAGGTAGAGAGACATACAGAGAGAGAGAAGCATGCAGGGAGGGAGACAGAGAGAGAGGAGGCAGGTAGACAGACAGAGAGAGAGAGGCAGGCAGTTAGACAGACACAGAGAGAGAGGCAGGCAGGTAGAGAGAGACAGAGAGAGAGAGAGAGAGGGAGAGGCAGACAGGTAGAGAGAGGGGGAGAGGCAGGCAGGTAGAGAGACAGAGGGAGAGGCAGGCAGGTATAGAGAGGGGGGGAGAGGCAGGCAGGTAGATAGACAAAGGGAGAGGCAGGCTGGTAGAGAGAGAGAAGGAGAGGCAGGCAGATAGAGAGAGAGGGGGAGAGGCAGGCAGGTAGAGAGACAGAGGAAGAGGCAGGCTGGTAGAGAGACAGAGAGAGAGAGAGAGAGAGAGAGAGAGAGAGGGAAGGAGAGGCAGGCAGGTAGAGAGAGAGACAGAGAGAGAGAGGGAGAGGCAAGCAGGTCGAGAGAGAGAAGGAGAGGCAGGCAGGTGGAGAGAGAGGGGGAGAGGCAGGCAGGTAGAGAGAGAGGGGGGAGAAGCAGGCAGGTAGAGAGACACAGAGAGAGAGGCGGAAAGGTATAGAGAGATCGAGAAAGAGACAGAGAGAGTGAGTGGCCGGCAGAGAGAGAGATTGTGGCAGGCAGGGAGAGAGAATTGCAGGTCTGTCGAGGCAGGCAGGGAGAGTGAGCAGCAGGTCTGTCCAGGCAGGCAGGGAGGGAGAGAGAGAGAGAGAGAGACAGGCAGAGAGAGAGAGAGAGAGTAGCAGGGCCGTAGAGGCATGCAGGTGGAGAGAGTGACTTAGTGAGTGAGAGGGTGGCAGGTGGGGTTTGAGGGGTGGTGTGCAGAGAGTGACAGAGAGGGATGGAGAGAGAGAGAGAGAGAGAAGCAGGCAGGGAGAGAGAGAGAGTAGCAGGGCCGGAGAGGCAGGCAGGTGGAGAGAGTGACTTAGTGAGTGAGAGGGTGGCAGGTGGGGTTTGAGGGGTGGTGTGCAGAGAGCGACAGAGAGGGAGAGAAAGAGACATGTAGGTACAGAGAGAGAGAGGGATGGAGCGAGTAGCACTTTTTGTCATTTACATAAAATGACTGGGATGCGAGCATCAGAGGTACAGTTAGTAAGTTTGCAGATGACTCCAAAATTGGTGGTGCAGTGGACAGCGAAGAGGGTTACCTCAGATTACAACAGGATCTGGACCAGTTGGGCCAATGGGCTGAGAAGTGGCAGATGGAGTTTAATTTACATAAATGCGAGGTGCTGCATTTTAGGAAAGCAAACCTGAGCAGGACTTATACACTTAATGGTAAGGTCCTAGGGAGTGTTGCTGAACAAAGAGACCTTGGAGTGCAGGCTCATAGCTCCTTGAAAGTGGAGTTGCAGGTAGATAGGATAGTGAAGAAGGCGTTTGGTATGCTTTCCTTTATTGGTCAAAGTGTTGAGGACAGGAGTTGGGAGGTCATGTTGTGGCTATACAGGGCATTGGTTAGACCACTATTGGAATATTGCAATTCTGGTCTCCTTCCTATTGGAAAGATGTTGTGAAACTTGAAAGGGTTCAGAAAAGATTTACAAGGATGTTGCCAGGGTTGGAGGATTTGAGCTATAGAGAGATGTTGAACAGGCTGGGGCTGTTTTCCCTGGAGCGTTGGAGGCTGAGGGGTGACCTTATAGAGGTTTACAAAATTATGAGGGGCATGGGTAGGATAAATAGACAAAGTCTTTTCCCTGGGGTCAGGGAGTCCAGAACTAGAGGACATAGGTCTCTTTTATATCTTTCCCCTCTCACCCTAAACTTAAGGGGCAACTATTTCACGCAGAGGATGGTACGTGTATGGAATGAGCTGCCAGAGGATGTGGTAGAGGCTGGTACACATACAACATTTAAGAGGCATTTGGATGGGTATGTGAATAGGAAGGGTTCGGAAGGATATGGGCCGGATTCTGGCAGGTGGGACTAGATTGGGTTGGGATATCTGGTCGGCATGGGCGGGTTGGACTGAAGGGTCTGTTTCCATGCTGTACATCTCTAGAATTCTATTAGACAGTACAGATAGAGAAACTGCACACTGAACTGAGAGAATAGGTAGAGAAATAACACGCTGATCGGACAATACAGACAGAGAAACAGCAAACAGTGAAACAGCACACTGACTGTAGTTTTTCTCCATCTGTACTCACAATGAACTGAGTGAACAGATACAGAAACAGCGCACTGAAGTGAGAGTACAGAGAGAGAAACAGCACACTGAAGTGAGAGTACAGATAGAGAAACAGCACACTGAAGTTAGAATACAGATAGAGAAACAGCACACTGAATTGAGAGTACAGAGAGAAACAGCACACTGAAGTGAGAGTACAGATAGAGAAACAGCACACTGAAGAGAGAGTACAGATACAGAAACAGCACACTGAAGTGAGAGTACAGATAGAGAAACAGCACGCTGAAGTGAGAGTACAGATAGAGAAACAGCACACTGAAGTGAGAGTACAGATACAGAAACAGCACACTGAAGTGAGAGTACAGATAGAGAAAGAGCACACTGAAGTGAGAGTACAGATAGAGAAACAGCACACTGAAGTGAGAGTACAGATAGAGAAACAGCACACTGAACTGAGAGTACAGATACAGAAACAGCACACTGAAGTGAGAGTACAGATACAGAAACAGCACACTGAACTGAGAATACAGATAGAGAAACAGCACACTGAAGTGAGAATACAGATAGAGAAACAGCACAATGAAGTGAGAGTACAGATAGAGAAACAGCACACTGAAGTGAGAGTACAGATAGAGAAACAGCACACTGAAGTGAGAGTACAGATAGAGAAACAGCACACTGAAGAGAGAGTACAGATAGAGAAACAGCACACTGAACTGAGAGTACAGATAGAGAAACAGCACACTGAAGTGAGAGCACAGATAGAGAAACAGCACACTGAAGTGAGAGTACAGATAGAGAAACAGCACACTGAATTGAGAGTACAGATACAGAAACAGCACACTGAAGTGAGAGTACAGATACAGAAACAGCGCACTGAAGTGAGAGTACAGATAGAGAAACAGCACACTGAACTGAGAGTACAGATAGAGAAACAGCACACTGAAGTGAGAGTACAGATACAGAAACAGCACACTGAAGTGAGAGTACAGATAGAGAAACAGCACACTGAAGTGAGAGTACAGATAGAGAAACAGCACACTGAACTGAGAGTACAGATAGAGAAACAGCACACTGAACTGAGAGCACAGATAGAGAAACAGCACACTGAAGTGAGAGCACAGATAGAGAAACAGCACACTGAAGTGAGAGTACAGATAGAGAAACAGCACACTGAATTGAGAGTACAGATACAGAAACAGCACACTGAAGTGAGAGTACAGATACAGAAACTGCGCACTGAAGTGAGAGTACAGATAGAGAAACAGCACACTGAACTGAGAGTACAGATACAGAAACAGCACACTGAAGTGAGAGTACAGATACAGAAACAGCACACTGAAGTGTTTAATAAAGAGAACAGCCAACTATGTGTAAAATATAGAGAACAGCCATCCCTGTGTATGATATAGAGTCCAACAATCCCTGTGTACAATATAGAGAAAAGCAGTCTTTGTGTACAATGTCAAGAACAGCAGTCCCTGTGTATAGTATAAGGAACAGCAGTTTCTGTGATTATTTTCAAGAACAGCACTGCCTGCATATAATATAGAGAGCAGATGTCTCTGTGTCTCATATAGGAAACAGCTGTCCCTGTATCTAACATAGGGAGTCACAGTTATTGTGTATAATGTAGGGAACAGCAGCCCCTGTGTATAATATAGAGAATAGCTGTACCTGTGTATAATATAGACAACAGCAGTCCCTGTAACTAATATAGAGGATAGCAATCCATATGTATAATCTAGAGAAAAGCACTCTCTGTGTACAATGTCGAGAACAGCAGTCCCTGTGTATAATATAGAGAACAGCAGACACTGCATCTAATATAAAGAACATGACCTATGTGTTTAATGAAGAGAACCATCGTGCCTGTGTATCATATAGAGAACACCAGTGTCTGGGTATAATATAGACAACACCAGTCCTTGTGTACAATGTAGAGAATATGAGTCACAGTGTATAATATAGAGAACAGCTATCTCTGTGTACAATTGCAAACAGGGACTGCTGTTCTTTATATAATGCACAGGCACTGCTGTTCTCTAAAACATACAGAGGGACTGCTGATCTCTATATTGTACACAGGGTCTGCTGAGCTCTTAAATAGACACAATGACTGTTGTTCTCTATATCATGCACAGGGACTTCTGCTCTCAATATTACACACAGGGACAGCTGTTCTCTTTATTAAAACAGGGATTCATGTTCTTTATATTAGACACAGCATCTGCTGCTCTCTATATTATACACAGTGACTCGTGTTTTCTATATGGTACACAGGGACTGCTGTTCTCGATAATAAACACAGGGACAGCTGTTCTCTTTATTAAAACAGGGTTTCATGTTCTTTGTATTAGACACAGCATCTGGTGCTCTCTATATTATATACAGGGACTGCTGTTCTCGACATTGTACACAATACCATGCGCCCTAATACAACATAGCACATTACAGCGCAGTACAATTCCTTTATGGGACCGCTCAGCTAATAAAGGAATATAGATTCATAGAACGCAGAGAATTACAGCACAGTACAGACCCATTATGGATACACTTGGCTCATACCAGATATTAGACCAATAAAACATAGAACATGAAAGCACAGTACAGCGCCTTGATGGAACCGCTCGGCTAACAAAAGAAGTCAGAGTCACAGAACAAAGCATTACAGCGCAGTACAGGCACCTTTATGGTACCACTCGGCTAATACCGGACCATAGACCAATACAACATAGAACATTACAGCGCAGTACAGGCCCTTGGTGGAACCGCTTGGCTAATAAGGGAAGTTAGAGTCTCAGAACATACAGCATTACACCGCTCAGTTCTTACCGGATGTTAGACCAATACAAAATACAACATTATTGCGCAGTTCATGTTCTTTAGGGAACTACTCGGCCAATACCGGACATTAGAGCAATACAACATTGAACATGACAGTACAGTACAGCCCCTTGATCGAACCGCTCGACTAATAAAGGAAGTTAGACTCATAGAACATACAGCATTACAGCGCATTACAGACCCTTTATGGAACCACTTGGCCAATACAGGAATATAGAATCAAAGATCATAGAGGATTTCAAGGCAGTACAGATCCTTTGTGGAATCGCTGGGCGGCACGGTGGCACAGTGGTTAGCACTGCTGCCTCACAGCGCCTGAGACCCGGGTTCAATTCCCGCCTCAGGCGACTGACTGTGTGGAGTTTGCACGTTCTCCCCGTGTCTGCGTGGGTTTCTTCCGGGTGCTCCGGTTTCCTCCCACAGTCACAAAGATGTGCAGGTCAGGTGAATTGGCCATGCTAAATTGCCCGTAGTGTTAGGTAAGGTGTAAATGCAGGGGTATGGGTGGGTTGCGCTTCGGCGGGTCGGTGTGGACTTGTTTCCACACTGTAATGTGTTCTTGTTCTACTAAAGGCATTTAGACTCATTGAACATAGAGTATTTACAGCGCAGTACAGGCCCTTTAGGGAAATGCTCGGCTAATAAAGGAATATAGATTCATAGAACGTTACAGCACATTACAGGCCCTTTATGGAACCACACAGCTAGTACAACATTAGACCAATATAACATAGGACATTACAGGGTAAACACAATGACTGCAGATGCTGGAAACCATTGTTTTTACCTAGTTGATTTTAACCCTACTGCGAATCCTCTCGCAAGGATGCCTGCCTTGAAGTTTTCCTCCTCTCTCTACAAGAATCTCAGGGAGTCCCTCTCCCACTGCAACTCCCAGGTCATTTCCTCTGCCCTGATGCTCTTCAACCATGTCCTGAAACAACTCGCTACCACAGCCACATTTACTTCATCCCCTCCCCCACTCACCTATTGTACTCTATGCTACTTTCTCCCCACCCCCACCCTCCTCTCATTTATCTCTCCGCCCTTCAGGCTCTCTGCCTGTATTCCTGATGAAGGGCTTTTGCCCGAAACGTCGATTTTACTGCTCCTCGGATGCTGCCTGAACTGCTGTGCTCTTCCAGCACCACTAATCCAGAAAATAGAACAATGTTGGCTTGGCCAATACCGGACATTAGACCAAGCCAACATAGAACATTACGGCGCAGTACAGGTCCTTTATGGAACCGCTCGGCTAATAAAAGGAAGTCAGAGTCAGAGAACAAACACCATTACAGCGTAGTACAGGCCATTTATGGAACAGCTCAGCTAATAATGGAAGTCAGACTCAAAGAACACACAGCATTACAGCGCAGGACATGTGCTTTAGGGAACTGAACGGGTAATACCGGACATTAGACCAATACAACATAGCACATTACAGGTCAATTATGGAACCGCTCGGCTTATAAAGGAAGTCTGAGTCAGAGAACAAACAGCATTACAGAGCGGTACAGGCCATTTATGGAACAGCTAGGCTGATAAAGGAAGTCAGACTCACACAACATACAGCATTACAGCGCAGTACAGGCCCTTTATGGTACCATTCGGTTAATAAAGGAAGTTAGAGTCTCAGAACACGCAGCATTATACCACTCGGTTCTGACCGGATGTTAGACCTATACAACATAGAACATTACAGCGCAATACAGGTCCTTTATAAACGCTCGGCTAATAAAGGAAGTCAGAGTTAGAGAACAAACAGCATTACAGAGCGATACAGGCCATTTATGGAACAGCTCGGCTAATAAAGGAAGTCAGACTCATACAACACACAGCATTAAACGTCCTTTAGGGAACCGCTCGGCTAATAAAGATATATAGATTCATAGAACGTAGAGAATTACAGCACAGTACAGACCCATTCTGGATACACTCGGCTAATAGTGGACATTAGACCAATACAACATAGAACATTACAGAGTCCTTTGTCGAATCTCTCGACTACTAAAGGCAATTAGACTCATTGAACATAGGATATTTAAAGCGCAACACAGGCACATGATGGAACTGCTCGGCTAATAAAGGAATTTAGAATAACAGAACACAGAACATAACAGCACAGTACAGGTACATTATGGAACCGCTCGGCAAGTGCTAATCCAATGAATCGAGCTTTTGCCATTCATTCAATGAAAGAAACTGCACGCGTTCATTCAGTGAAACAGACTGCACGTGTTAATTCAACGAGTACAGCTTTTCTCGTTTATTCAATGTCTCGAGCTTAACGCTTTCATTCAACGAAACCAACTGCATTCATTCAATCATTGAGTCAAACTGCAATCGAGTCAACGAATCAAAGAGTATTAATCGATTCAATCAAACGAACTTAACTCATACACTTCGTGAATCAAACGGCGCCCATTCATTCAATGAAATACACTGCACGTCTTAATTCAAAGAGTAGAGCTCCTGCCATTCATTCAATGCCAAGTGCAAAACGTTTCATTCAATGAAGCCAACTGCCTTCATTCAATCATTGAATCAAACTGCAATCATTGAGTCAAGGACTCCAACAGTAATAATCGATTCAATCAAGCAAACTTAACTCATTTACTTCGTGAATCAAACTGCATCGAGCATTCAATGAAATGCACTGCACGACTTTATTCAAAGAGTAGAGCCCCTGCCATTCATTCAATGCCACGGGCAAAACGCATTCATTCAATGAGACAAGCTGCACGCATTTATTCAATAATACAGTCTGCACACTTTAATTCAATGAGTAGAGATTCTCCCATTTATTCAATGTGTCAAGCTTAATGATTTCATTCAATGCAACAAATTACATTCATTAAAACATTGAATCAAACTTCAATCATTGATTCAATCAATCAAACGTTATTCATTGTCTGAATGAAACAAACGTAGCTCACTTATTTAGTTAATCAAACTGCATTCGTTCATTCAATAAAACAGACTGCACGAGAGAATCTAATGAGTAGAGATAGTCGCTTTCGTTCAATGACACAAGCTTAGCGCATTTATTCAATCAAACAAACTGCACATATTTATTCCATGAAGCAATCTGCACGTGTTCATTCAATGAGTAGAGCTTTTCTCTTTCATTCAATATCTCGAGCTTAACACTTTCATTCAATGAAACCAACTGCATACATTCAATCATTGAATCAAACTGCAATCATTGAGTTAATGAATCAAACAGTATTAATCGATTCAATTAAACAAACTTAACTCGTACACTTCGTGAAGCAAACTGCACCCATTCATTCAATGAAACACACTGCACGTCTTAATTCAAAGAGGAGCGCTCCTGCCATTCATTCAATGCCACGAGCAAAACACATTCATTCTATGAAATAAACTGCACGCATTCATTCAATGATACAGTCTTAATTCAATACGTAGAGCTTCTCTCATTCATTCAATGTGTCAAGCTTAACGATTTCATTCAATGAAATCATTGAATCAAACTACAATAATTGATTCAATGAATCAAATGTAATCCATTGCATGAATGAAACAAACTTAACTCAATTATTCAGTGAATCAAACTGCACTCGTTCATTCAAAGAAAGAGGCTGCACGTGTCAATTCAATGAGTAGAGCGACTCTCCTTCAGTCAATGTGCCAAGCTTAACGCTTTGATTCAATGAAACAAACTGCATTCATTGATTCAAACTTTAATGAGTGATTTAATGAATGAAACGTTATTCAATGTTTCGATGAAATAAACTTAACACGCTTAGTTAGTGAATGAAAGTGCACACGTTCATTTCAATGAAAGAGGCTGCACTTGCCAAATTAATGAGTCGAGCGACGGCCTTTCATTCAATGCCACAAGTTTCACGCAATGTCTCAATCAAACTGCACACTTTCACTCCATGAACCAAACTGCACGTGTTAATTCAATGAGAGAGCTTCTCTCATTCATTCAATGTGTCAAGCTCAAAGCTTCCATTCAATTATACAAACTGCATTCATTGAATCATTCAATCAAACTACGATTATTGATTCAATGAATCACACCATATTCCGCGTTTCAATGGAACAAACGTAACTCGCTTATTTTGTGAATCCTACTGCAACTCATTCATTCAATGAAACAGACTGCACATGTTAATTCAATGAGTCGAGGTACTCTCATTCATTCAATGCCACTAGTTTAACGCATTGATTCAATCAAACAAATTGCACACATTTAGACCATCAAGCAAAGTGCATTTGTCATTTCAATGAATACAGCTACTCTCATTCATTCAATGAAATGAACTTAACACGCTTATTTAGTGAATGAAAGTGCACACGTTCATTTCAATGAAAGAGGCTGCACATGCCAAATCGTAACTCACTTATTTAGTGAATCCTACTGCACTCATTCATTCAATGAAACAGACTGCACACGATAATTCAATGAGTTGAGGTTCTCTCATCCGTTCAAAGCCGCAAGCGTAACGCGTTGATTCAATCAAACAAACTGCATACATTTAGTGCATGAAACAAACTGCACGTGTTCATTCAATGAGGAGAGCTTTTCTCTTTCATTCAATGCATCGAGCTGAACGCTTTAATTCAATGAAACAACTTGCATTCATTCACTGATTCATATTTCAATCGTTGGTTCAAAGAATCAAATGTAATTCATTGATTTAATTGTACAAACTTCACTCATTTGTGGAGTGAATTTAACTCCGTTCAAACTGCAAACATCCATTCGATGAGGAACACTGCAAGTCCTGTTCCAATGAATCTAGCTTTTGCCATTCATTCAATGCAAGAAACTGCACGCATTCATTTAATGATACAAACTGCATACATTCATGAAATGAAACAGACTTGCACGTGTTAATTCAATAAGTAAAGCTTTTCTTGTTTATTCAATGTCTCGAGCTTAGCACTTTCATTCAGTGAAACCGACTGCATTCATTCACTCATTGAATCAAACTGCAATCATTGAGTCAATGAATCAAACAGTATAAATGGAATCAATCAAACAAACTTAACTCATTTACTTCGTGAATCAAACTGCACCCATTCACTCAATGACATGCACTGTATGTCTTAATTAAAAGAGCAGAGCTCCGGCCATTCATTCAATGCCACGAGCAAAATGCAGTCATTCAATGGAGAAAACTGCACTCATCTATTCAATGATACAGACTGCACTTCTTAATTCAATGAGTAGAGCTTCTCTCATTCATTCAATGGGTCAGGCGAAACGCTTTCATTCAATGAAACAAACTGCATTCATTGAATCAATCTACAATCATTGATTCAATGGAACAAACCTATCTCCCTTCTTTAGTGAACGAAACTGCATACGTCCATTCAATGAAAGAGGCTGCACTTGTCAATTCAACGAATACAGCTACTCTCATTTACTCAATGGCACAAGTTTCACGTATTGTCTCTATCATACTGCACACATTCTCTCCATGAACCAAACTGCACGTGGTAATTCCATCAGTAGAGCTTCTCTCATCCATTCAATGTGTCCAGCTAAAAGCTGTAAGTCAATTAAGCAGACTTATCTCATACACTTCGTGAATCATACTTCACTCATTCATTCAATGAAATACACTGCAAGTCTTCATTCAAAGAGTTAAATGGCTCCTGCCATTCATTCAATGCCACGAGCAAAACGCATTCATTCAATGAAACAAGCTGCTCGCATTCATTCAATGATACAGACTGCACGTCTTAATTCAATAAGTAGAGCTTCTCTCATTCATTCAATGTGTCAAGCTCACCGTTTTCATTTAATTAAACAAACTGCATTCATTGAATCATTGAATCAATCTACAATCATTGATTCAATGAATCAAACCATATTCCTTGTTTCAATTGAACAACCTAACTCACTTACTTAGTGACTCCTACTACACTCGTCCATTCAAAGAAACAGACGGCACATGATAATTTAGTGAGTTGAGGTACTCTCATTCGTTCCATGCCACAAGCTTAACGCATTGATTCAATCAAACAAATTGCTCTCATCTACTTCATGAAGCCAACTGCATTTGTCATTTCAATGAATACAGCTACTCATTCATTCAATGTCACAAGCTTCACACATTGTCTCAATCAAACTGCACACATTCACTCCAAGAACCAAACAGCACGTGTTAATTCAATGAGTAGAGCTTCTCTCATTCGTTCAATGTGTCAAGCTTAACGCTTTCACTCAATGAAACAAACTGCATTCTTGATTCATTGAATCAAACTTTAATGATTGATTCAGTGAATCAAACGTTATTCAATGTTACAATGAAACAAACTTAACACACTTAATTAGTGAATGAAACTGCACAGGTTCATTCAATGAAAGAGGCTGCACGTCGCAATTCAATGAGTAGAGCGACTCTCCTTCAGTCAATGTGTCAAGCTTCGCGCTTTGATTCAATGAAACAAACTGCATTCATTGATTCAAACTTTAATGAGTGATTTAATGAATCAAACGTTATTCAATGTTTCGATTAAACAAACTTAACATGCTTATTTAGTGAATGAAAGTGCACACGTTCATTTCAATGAAAGAGGCTGCACTTGCCAAATTAATGAGTAGAGCGAAGGCCATTCATTAAATGCCACAAGTTTCACGCAATGTCTCAATGAAACTGCACACTTGCACTCCATGAACCAAACTGCATGTGTTAATTCAATGAGAGAGCTTCTCTCATTCATTCAATGTGTCAAGCTCAAAGCTTCCATTCAATTATACAAACTGCATTCATTGAATCATTCAATCAAACTACGATTATTGATTCAATGAGTCACACCGTTTCAATGGAACAAACGTAACTCGCTTATTTTGTGAATCCTACTGCAACTCATTCATTCAATGAAACAGACTGCACATGTTAATTCAATGAGTCGAGGTACTCTCATTCGTTCAATGCCACTAGTTTAACGCATTGATTCAATCAAACAAATTGCACACATTTAGTCCATGAAGCAAAGTGCATTTGTCATTTCAATGAATACAGCTACTCTCATTCGTTCAATGAAATGAACTTAACACGCTTATTTAGTGAATGAAAGTGCACACGTTCATTTCAATGAAAGAGGCTGCACATGCCAAATCGTAACTCACTTATTTAGTGAATCCTACTGCACTCATTCATTCAATGAAACAGACTGCACATGATAATTCAATGAGTTGAGGTTCTCTCTTCCGTTCAAAGCCGCAAGCTTAACGCATTGATTCAATCAAACAAACTGCACACATTTAGTGCATGAAACAAACTGCACGTGTTCATTCAATGAGGAGAGCTTTTCTCTTTCATTCAATGCATCGAGCTGAACGCTTTAATTCAATGAAACAACTTGCATTCATTCACTGATTCATATTTCAATCGTTGATTCAAAGAATCAAATGTAATTCATTGATTTAATTGTACAATCTTCACTCATTTGTGGAGTGAATTTAACTCCGTTCGTACAATTAATGAATCAAACTGCAAACATCCATTCGATGAGGAACACTGCAAGTCCTATTCCAATGAATCTAGCTTTTGCCATTCATTCAATGAAAGAAACTGCGCTCATTCATTCAATGATACAAACTGCATAAATTCATGAATTGAAACAGACTTGCACGTGTTAATTCAATAAGTACAGCTTTTCTTGTTTATTCAATGTCTCGAGCTTAGCACTTTCATTCAATGAAACTGACTGCATTCATTCAAACTGCAATCATTGAGTCAATGAATCAAACAGTATAAATGGATTCCATCAAACAAACTTAACTCATTTACTTCGTGAATCAAACTGCACCCATTCATTCAATGACATGCACTGTATGTCTTAATTAAAAGAGCAGAGCTCCGGCCATTCATTCAATGCCACGAGCAAAATGCAGTCATTCAATGGAGAAAACTGCACTCATCTATTCAATGATACAGACTGCACTTCTGAATTCAATGAGTAGAGCTTCTCTCATTCATTCAATGGGTCAGGCGAAACGCCTTCATTCAATGAAACAAACTGCATTCTTGATTCATTGAATCAAACTTTAATGATTGATTCAGTGAATCAAACGTTATTCAATGTTTCAATGAAACAAACATAACACACTTAATTCGTGAATGAAACTGCACAGGTTCATTCAATGAAAGAGGCTGCACGTCGCAATTTAATGAGTAGAGCGACTCTCCTTCAGTCAATGTGTCAAGCTTAGCGCTTTGATTCAATTAAACAAACTGCATTCATTGATTCAAACTTTAATGATTGATTTAATTAATCAAACGTTATTGAATGTTTCAATGAATATTGAACTTTACATGCTTAGTTAGTGAATGAAACTGCACACGTTCATTCAATGAAAGAGGCTGCACTTGCCAAATCAATGACTAGAGCGACGGTCTTTCATTAAATGCAACAAGTTTCACGCAATGTCTCAATGAAACTGCATACTTTCACTCCATGAACCAAACTGCACGTGTTAATTCAATGAGAGAGCTTCTCTCATTCATTCAATGTGTCAAGCTCAAAGCTTCCATTCAATTATACAAACTGCATTCATTGAATCATTCAATCAAACTACGATTATTGATTCAATGAATCAAACCATATTCCTTGTTTCAATGGAACAAACGTAACTCACTTATTTAGTGAATCCTACTGCACTCATTCATTCAATGAAACAGACTGCACATGTTAATTCAATGAGTTGAGGTTCTCTCATCCGTTCATAGCCGCAAGCTTAACGCATTGATTCAATCAAACAAACTGCACACATTTAGTGCAAGAAACAAACTGCACGTGTTCATTCAATGAGGAGAGCTTTTCTCTTTCATTCAGTGCATCGAGCTGAACGCTTTAATTCAATGAAACAACTTGCATTCATTCACTGATTCATATTTCAATCGTTGATTCAAAGAATCAAATGTAATTCATTGATTTAATTGTGCAAACTTCACTCATTTGTGGAGTGAATTTAACTCCGTTCAAACTGCAAACATCCATTCGATGAGGAATACTGCAAGTCCTATTCCAATGAATCTAGCTTTTGCCATTCATTCAATGCAAGAAACTGCACGCATTCATTCAATGATACAAACTGCATACATTCATGAAATGAAACAGCCTTCACGTGTTAATTCAATAAGTACAGCTTTTCTTGTTTATTCAATGTCTCGAGCTTAGCACTTTCATTCAATGAAACCGACTGCATTCATTCACTCATTGAATCAAACTGCAATCATTGAGTCAATGAATCAAACAGTATTAATGGATTCAATCAAACAAACTTAACTCATTTACTTCGTGAATCAAACTGCACCCATTCACTCAATGACATGCACTGCATGTCTTAATTAAAAGAGCAGAGCTCCGGCCATTCATTCAATGCCACGAGCAAAATGCAGTCATTCAATGGAGAAAACTGCACTCATCTATTCAATGATACAGACTGCACTTCTTAATTCAATGAGTAGAGCTTCTCTCATTCATTCAATGGGTCAGGCGAAACGCTTTCATTCAATGAAACAAACTGCATTCATTGAATCAATATACAATCATTGATTCAATGAATCAAACCTAATTCCTTGTTTCAATGGAACAAACCTATCTCCCTTATTTAGTGAACGAAACTGCATACGTTCATTCAATGAAAGAGGCTGCACTTGTCAATTCAACGAATACAGCTACTCTCATTTACTCAATGGCACAAGTTTCACGTATTGTCTCTATCATACTGCACACATTCACTCCATGAACCAAACTGAACATGGTAATTCCATCAGTAGAGCTTCTCTCATTCATTCAATGTGTCAATCTTAACGATTATTGATTCAATGAAAAAAACTGAATTCATTGAATGATTGAATCAAACTTTAATGATTGATTCAATGAATCAAACGTTATTCAATGTTTCAATGAAACAAACTAAAATCACCTATTTAGTGAATCAATCTGCACACATTCTTTCATTGAGACCGCACTTGACAATTCAATGAGTCGAGCAACTCTCATTCATTCAAAGGCACACGTTTCACGCATTGTGTCAATCAAACTGCACACATTCACTCCATGAACCAAACTGCAGGTGTTAATTCAATGAGTAGAGCTTCTCTCATTCGTTCAATGTGTCATGCTCAAATCTTGCATTCAATTATCCAAACTGCATTCATTGAATAATTCATTCAAACTACGATTATTGATTCAATGAAAGAAAGCATATTCCTTGTTTCAATGGAATAAACGTAACTCACTTATTTAGTCAATCCTACTGCACTCATTCATTCAATGAAACAGACTGCACATGATAATTCAATTAGTATAGGTTCTCTCATCCGTTCAAAGCCGCAAGCTTAACGCATTGATTCAATCAAACAAACTGCACACATTTAGTCCATGCAACAAACTGCACGTGTTCATTCAATGACTAGAGCTTTTCTCTTTCATTCAGTGCATCGAGCTTAACGCTTTAATTCAATGAAACAACCTGCATTCATTCATTGATTCATATTTCAATCATTGATTCAAATAATCAAATGTAATTCATTGATTTAATTGTACAAACTTCACTCATTTGTGGAGTGAATTTAACTGCATTCATGCAATTCATGAAATAAACTGCAAACATTCATTCGATGAGGAACACTGCAAGTCCAAATCCAATGAATCTAGCTTTTGCCATTCATTCAATGAAAGAAACTGCACACGTTCATTCAATGAAATGTACTGTATGTCTTAGTTAAAAGAGCAGAGCTCCATTCATTCAATGCCACGAGCAAAACGCATTCATACAATGGAGCAAACTGCACTCATTTATTCAATGTTACATACTGCGTCTTAATGCAATGAGTAGAGCTTCTCTCATTCATTCAATGGGTCAAGCTTAACGCTTTCATTCAATGAAACAAACTCCATCCATTGAATCATTGTATCAAACTACAATCATTGCTTCAATGAATCAAAACTAATTCCTTTTTTTCAATGGAACAAAACTAACTCCCTTATTTAATGAACAAAACTGCACACGTTCATTCAATGAAAGAGGTTGCACTTGTCAATTCAATGAGTAGAGCTTCTCTCATTCATTCAATGGCACAACGTTCACGCATTGTCTGTATCAAATTGCACACGTTCACGACATGAACCAAACTGAACGTATTAATCCAATGAGTGGGGCTTCTCTCATTCATTCAATGTGTCAAGCTCACCGTTTTCACTTAATGTTTTGAATCATTGAATCAAACTACAATCATTGATTCAATGAATCAAACCATATTCCTTGTTTCAATGGCACAACCATAACTCACTTATTTCGTGAATCCTACTGCACTCGTTCATTCAATGAAAGGGATTGCACATGATAATTCCATGAGTTATCATTCGTACAATGCCACTAGTTTAATGCATTGATTCAATCAAACAAATTGCACACATTTATTCCATGAAGCAAACTGCATTTGTCAATTTAATGAATACAGCTACTCTCATTCATTCAATGTCACAAGCTTAACACATTGTCTCAATCCAACTGTGCTCATTCACTCCATGAACCAAGTTGCACGTGTTAATTCAATCTGTAGAGCTTCTCTCATTCATTCAATGTGTCAAGCTTAACGCTTTCATTCAATCAAACAAACTTATCTCATACACCTCGTGAATCAAGCTGCATCGATTCATTCAATGAAATACACTGGCACGTCTTAATTCAAAGAGTGGAGCGCCTGCCTTTAATTAAATGTTCCGAGCAAAACGCATTAATTCAAGGAAACCAACTGCACGCATTCATTCAATGATATAGACTGCACGTCTTAATTCAATGAGTAGAGCTTCTCTCATTCATTCAATGCCCCAAGCTGAACGCTTCCATTCAATGAAACAACCTGCATTCATTCCTTCATTGATTCATATTTCAATCATTGATTCAAAGAAGCAAATTGTTTCATTGATTTAATTATACAGACTTCACTCAAGTATGGAGTGAATTTAACTGCTTTCATTCAAACATTGAAACAAACAGCAATCATTGAGTCTTAATTCAATGAGTAGAGCTTCTCTCATTCATTCAATGGATCAGGCGAAACGCTTTCATTCAATCAAACAAGCTGCATTCACTGAATCATTGAATCAAACTACAATCAATGCATCAAACCTTATTCCATGTTTGAATGGAGCAAACCGATCTCCCTTATTTAGTGAACAAAACTGCACATACACCTACTCTCATTCATTCAAGAGCACACGTTTCACGCATTGTCTCTACCATACTGCACATGTTAACTCCACGAACCAAACTGCACTTGTTAATTCAATGTGTCGGGGTTCTCTCATTCATTCAATGTGTCAAGCTTAACGATTTCATTCAATAAACTGAATCACATGAAACACATGAAAAACAATAAAACACATTGAATCATTGAATCAAACTTTAATGATTCATTCAATGAATCAAACGTTATTCTATGTTTCAATGAAACAAACTTAACAGACTTTTTTAGTGAATGAAGCTGCACACGTTCATTCAATGAAAGAGGCTGCACTTGTCAATTCAAAGAGTAGAGGTACTCTCTTTCGTACAATGCCTCAAGCTTACCGCATTGATTCAATCAAACAAATTGCACACATTTAGTTCATGAAGCAAACAGCATTTGTCAATTCAATGAATACAGCTACCTTCATTCTCTCAATGTTACAAGCCTCACACATTGTCTCAATCAAACTGCACACATTCACTCCATGAACCAAACTGCATGTGTTAATTCAATGAGAGAGCTTCTCTCATTCATTCAATGTGTCAAGCTCAAAGCTTCCATTCAATTATACAAACTGCATTCATTGAATCATTCAATCAAACTACGATTATTGATTCAATGAATCAAACCATATTCCTTGTTTCAATGGAACAAACGTAACTCGCTTATTTTGTGATTCCTACTGCAACTCATTCATTCAATGAAACAGACTGCACATGTTAATTCAATGAGTCGAGGTACTCTCATTCGTTCAATGCCACTAGTTTAACGCATTGATTCAATCAAACAAATTGCACACATTTAGACCATGAAGCAAACTGCATTTGTCATTTCAATGAATACAGCTACTCTCATTCATTCAATGAAATGAACTTAACACGCTTATTTAGTGAATGAAAGTGCACACGTTCATTTCAATGAAAGAGGCTGCACATGCCAAATCGTAACTCACTTATTTAGTGAATCCTACTGCACTCATTCATTCAATGAAACAGACTGCACATGATAATTCAATGAGTCGACGTTCTCTCATCCGTTCAAAGCCGCAAGCTTAACGCATTGATTCAATCAAACAAACTGCACACATTTAGTGCATGAAACAAACTGCACGTGTTCATTCAATGAGGAGAGCTTTTCTCTTTCATTCAATGCATCGAGCTGAACGCTTTAATTCAATGAAACAACTTGCATTCATTCACTGATTCATATTTCAATCGTTGATTCAAAGAATCAAATGTAATTCATTGATTTAATTGTACAATCTTCACTCATTTGTGGAGTCAATTTAACTCCGTTCGTACAATTAATGAATCAAACTGCAAACATCCATTCGATGAGGAACACTGCAAGTCCTATTCCAATGAATCTAGCTTTTGCCATTCATTCAATGAAAGAAACTGCGCCCATTCATTCAATGATACAAACTGCATACATTCATGAAATGAAACAGACTTGCACGTGTTAATTCAATAAGTACAGCTTTTCTTGTTTATTCAATGTCTCGAGCTTAGCACTTTCATTCAATGAAACCGACTGCATTCATTCACTCATTGAATCAAACTGCAATCATTGAGTCAATGAAAATAACAGTATTAATGGATTCAATCAAACAAACTTAACTCATTTACTTCGTGAATCAAACTGCACCCATTCATTCAATGACATGCACTGTATGTCTTAATTAAAAGAGCAGAGCTCCGGCCATTCATTCAATGCCACGAGCAAAATGCAGTCATTCAATGGAGAAAACTGCACTCATCTGTTCAATGATACAGACTGCACTTCTTAATTCAATGAGTAGAGCTTCTCTCATTCATTCAATGGGTCAGGCGAAACGCTGTCATTCAATCAAACAAACTGCATTCATTGAATCAATATACAATCATTGATTCAATGAATCAAACCTAATTCCTTGTTTCAATGGAACAAACCTATCTCCCTTATTTAGTGAACGAAACTGCATACGTTCATTCAATGAAAGAGGCTGCACTTGTCAATTCAACGAATACAGCTACTCTCATTTACTCAATGGCACAAGTTTCACGTATTGTCTCTATCATACTGCACACATTCACTCCATGAACCAAACTGCACGTGGTAATTCCATCAGTAGAGCTTCTCTCAATCATTCAATGTGTCAATCTTAACGCTTTAATTCAATGAAAAAAACTGCATTCATTGAATGATTGAATCAAACTTTAATGATTGATTCAATGAATCAAACGTTATTCAATGTTTCAATGAAACAAACTAAAATCACCTATTTAGTGAATCAATCTGCACACGTTCTTTCATTGAGACTGCACTTGACAATTGAATGAGTCGAGCAACTCTCATTCATTCAACAGCACACGTTTCACGCATTGTGTCAATCAAACTGCACACATTCACTCCATAAACCAAACTGCAGGTGTTAATTCAATGAGTAGAGCTTCTCTCATCCATTCAATGTGCCAAGCTAAAAGGTTATAAGTCAATTAAGCAGACTTATCTCATACAGTTCGTGAATCAAACTTCACTCATTCATTCAATGAAATACACTGCAAGTCTTCATTCAAAGAGTTGAATGGCTCCTGCCATTCATTCAATGCGACGAGCAAAACGCATTCATTCATTGAAACAAACTGCACGCATTCATTCAATGATACCGACTGCACGTTTTAATCCAATGAGTAGAGGTTCTCTCATTCATTCAATGGTACAACTTTCACGCATTGTCTGTATCAAATTGCACACGTTCACGACATGAACCTAACTGAACGTATTAATCCAATGAGTGGGGCTTCTCTCATTCATTCAATGTGTCAAGCTCACCGTTTTCACTTAATGTTTTGAATCATTGAATCAAACTACAATCATTGATTCAATGAATCAAACCATATTCCTTGTTTCAACGGCACAACCATAACTCACTTATTTCGTGAATCCTACTGCACTCGTTCATTCAATGAAAGGGATTGCACATGATAATTCCATGAGTTATCATTCGTACAATGCCACTAGTTTAATGCATTGATTCAATCAAACAAATTGCACACATTTATTCAATGAAGCAAACTGCATTTGTCAATTTAATGAATACAGCTACTCTCATTCATTCAATGTCACAAGCTTAACACATTGTCTCAATCCAACTGTGCTCATTCACTCCATGAACCAAGTTGCACGTGTTAATTCAATCTGTAGAGCTTCTCTCATTCATTCAATGTGTCAAGCTTAACGCTTTCATTCAATCAAACAAACTTATCTCATACACCTCGTGAATCAAGCTGCATCGATTCATTCAATGAAATACACTGGCACGTCTTAATTCAAAGAGTGGAGCGCCTGCCTTTAATTAAATGTTCCGAGCAAAACGCATTAATTCAAGGAAACCAACTGCACGCATTCATTCAATGATATAGACTGCACGTCTTAATTCAATGAGTAGAGCTTCTCTCATTCATTCAATGCCCCAAGCTGAACGCTTCCATTCAATGAAACAACCTGCAATCATTCCTTCATTGATTCATATTTCAATCATTGATTCAAAGAAGCAAATTGATTCATTGATTTAATTATACAGACTTCACTCAAGTATGGAGTGAATTTAACTGCTTTCATTCAAACATTGAAACAAACAGCAATCATTGAGTCTTAATTCAATGAGTAGAGCTTCTCTCATTCATTCAATGGTTCAGGCGAAACGCTGTCATTCAATCAAACAAGCTGCATTCATTGAATCAAACTACAATCATTGATTCAATGCATCAAACCTTATTCCTTGTTTGAATGGAGCAAGCCTATCTCCCTTATTTACTGAACTAAACTGCACACGTTGATTCAATGAAGGAGGCTGCACTTGTCAATTCAATGAATACAACTACTCATTCATTCAATATCACACGTTTCACGCATTGTCTCTACCAAACTGCACTTTAACTCCACGAACCAAACTGCACTTGTTAATTCAATGTGTCGGGCTTCTCTCATTCATTCAATGTGTCAAGCTTAACGATTTCATTCAATGAAACAAACTGCATTCATAGAATCATTGAATCAAACTTTAATGATTCATTCAATGAATCAAACGTTATTCAATGTTTCAATGAAACAAACTTAACAGGCTTTTTTAGTGAATGAAGCTGCACACGTTCATTCAATGAAAGAGGCTGCACTTGTCAATTCAAAGAGTAGAGGTACTCTCTTTCGTACAATGCCTCAAGCTTACCGCATTGATTCAATCAAACAAATTGCACACATTTAGTTCATGAAGCAAACAGCATTTGTCAATTCAATGAATTCAGCTACTCTCATTCTCTCAATGTCACAAGCTCAACACATTGTCTCAATCAAACTGCACACATTCACTCCATGAACCAAACTGCACGTGTTAATTCAATGAGAGAGCTTCTCTCATTCATTCAATGTGTCAATCTTAACGATTTCAGTCAATGAAATCATTGAATCAAACTACAATGGAATGACGTTGCTTCTTGAAAACGGTGACAGGCAGGATCCTAGAGATGTTTTAATCATTTGTGCAAGACATATCTGAGAGCAGATCGGAGGCACTTTGCAGTTCTGATACCATAAACGGAAACCTTTGAAAATCTTTCTGTTTACTAGAACATAGAAGAATACAGCGCAGTACAGGCCCTTGGGCCCTCGATGTTGCGCCGATCCAAGCCCACCTAAACTACACTAACCCACTATCCTCCATATACCTATCCAATGCCCTCTTAAATGCCCATAAAGAGGGAGAGTCCACCACTGTTACTGGCAGGGCATTCCATGAACTAACGACTCGCTGAGTGAAGAACCTACCCCTAACATCAGTCCTATATCTACCCCCCCTTAATTTAAAGCTATGCCCCCTTGTAATACCCGACTCAATACGCGGGAAAAGGTTCATACTGTCGACCCTATCTAACCCCCTAATCATCTTGTACACCTCAATCAAGTCACCCCTAAACCTTCTTTTCTCTAGTGAAAACAGCCCCAAGTGCCTCAGTCTTTCCTCATACGATTTTCCTTCCATACCAGGCAACATCCTGGTAAACCTCCTCTGCACCCGTTCCAATGCCTCCACATCCTTCCTATAGTATGGCGACCAAAACTGCACACAATATTCCAGATGCGGCCGTACCAGAGTCTTATACAACTGCATCATGACCTCAGGACTCCGGAACTCAATTCCTCTACCAATAAAAATACTCTGTGCTGTGATGATGGCATTATCATAGATTAACTGTTTAGGATTCAGAATGAACGATTTTGACAATATAAGAGCTTGAGGAGATGGCCATTTCCGCTTATATAGGAAAATAAAACTAGGGGAGCGTAAGACACATTCCTTTAACTACAGATATTGAGAAGGATAATAAATGTTTTATTTGAAATTACATGGATACATATGAACATATCTTCACGTCAAGTGGGACATTTTTTGGTAAAGGAAATGTCTCCGTGAGCAACAGCAGTGAATTTGACGGACTCATACAGTTCGAGCCATGTTCCAGCAGCCCTCATATCGCCCACTTTGGGGTTGTTGAATATTATGTGTGATTCACCTCACACAGGGAAACGAACGTGCTGGCCTGGTTTTCCTCTGGTTGCTCCGGTTTCCTCCTACAATGCAAAGATATGCAGGTCAACTGAATTGGCCATGCTCAATTCCCCATAGTATTAGGTACAATAGTTAGTGGTACATATAGGGTAGGCAAATAGGTCTGAATGGGTTAATCTTCGGAGGTTTGGTGTAGACTTGTTGGGCTGAAGCACCTGTTTGCATACTGTAGGGATTGTAATCACAAGGTAACCTTACTGAGAAACAGTGACCTTTTGGTTCCACTCTCTTTCCGTGTTCCTCCTCAGAATAATGTGTGCAATTTATAAACCTTTCAGTTATCTATAGCAATCCTGAATGATTCC
This sequence comes from Chiloscyllium plagiosum, assembly GCF_037043375.1. NCBI lineage: Eukaryota > Metazoa > Chordata > Chondrichthyes > Orectolobiformes > Hemiscylliidae > Chiloscyllium > Chiloscyllium plagiosum. Next base: position 613,025 of record NW_028270191.1, on the reverse strand, counting down.
TGACGAGAATTCATTGGAACCTCTCCATTGCCAGATGTAAAGAGAATTCAGCTAAATTGAACTGTCCCCGGAAGAAATCCCATTGCCTGCAGTTTGTGGGAGCAGAATAACCGCAGAGGCAAAATCACAATTTGGATAATCTCTCATTTTTGCTTTTCTCACAAATTCAACTAATATCTGGTCAAAGTCGCAATTCTTTCAAGTTAACACTCTGCAGAGATTTTCATTTCGAGATTGTTATACGTGTGCGTGTCAGTGTTTGTAAAAGGGAAATATTTATGTTCATACTCGCAATATCGAAACTATTCTTCATTTTCCATTATTGTTGAGCAAGTTTGCTTTAGTCATAAACTTACCAACTTTAGCAGGTTAAAGAAACCTGGTTGACTTCTTCCTAACACTGACCCTAATACATTTATGTTAGGTTATATCTCCAAGCCTATTACATTCAAAATTTTCTGAGAGACTCACATGGCACGCTCTCTCAAATGCATATACTCCGTTTCACTCGTGCACACACTCCATCAAGCACACACACATGTGCACACATAAATACTATGTACTATGATCCTGCCCCATTCGGGATGGGATTTATCCTAGGATCCTCTGGGAAACAATGGAAGAGATTGCCGAGCCTCTGGCATTGATCTTCAAGTCATCATTATCTACAGGAATCGTGCCTGAGGACTGGAGGATAGCAAATGTGGTTCCCTCGTTCAAAAAGGGTAGTAGAGACAACCCTGTAATTACAGACCAGTGAGTCTCACTTCAGTTGTTGGTAAAGTGTTGGAAAAGGTTAGAAGAGATAGGATTTATAACCATCTAGAAAAGAATAACCTGATCAGGGGCAGTCAGCACGGTTTTGTGAAGGGTAGGTCGTGCCTATCGAATCTTATTGCGTTTTTTGACAAAGTGACCAAGCAGGTGGATGAGAGTAAACCGGTTGATGTGGTGGATATGGATGTGGTGCAAGGCGTTCGATAAGGTTCCCCACAGTAGGCTATTATACAAAATGTGGAGGAATGGGATTGTGGGAGACATAACAGTTTGGATCAGTAATTGGCTTGCTGAAAGAAAACAGAGGGTTGTAGTTGATGGAACATGTTCATCTTGGTGTCCAGTTACTAGCGGCGTACTGCAAGGGTCGGTGTTGGGTCCATTGCTGTTCATCATTTTTATAAATGACCTGGATGAGGGCTTAGAAGGGTGGGTTAGTAAATTTGCGGACGACACTAAGGTCGGTGGAGTTGTGGATAGTGACGAAGCATGTAGTAGGTTGCAGAGAGACATAGATAGGATGCAGAGCTGGGCTGAGAGGTGGCAAATGGAGTTTAATGTGGACAAGTGTGAGGTGATACACTTTGGATGGAGTAATCGGAATGTGAAGTACTGGGCTAAAAATGGTAAGATTCTTGGGGGTGCAGATGAGCAGAGAGATCTCGGTGTCCATGTATACAGATCCCTGAAAGTTGCCACCCAGATTGACAGGGTTGTTAATACAGTGTTTTGGCCTTTATTAATAGAGGGATTGAGTTCCGGAACGAGAAGGTTATGCTGCAGCTGTTACAAAGCTCTGATACGGCCACACTGTATTGTATACAGTTCTGGTCACCGCATTATAAGAAGGATGTGTAGGCTTTGGAGAGGGTGCAGAGGAGATTTGCTAGGATGTTGCCTGGTATGGAAGGAATGTCTTACGATGAAAGGCTGAGGGCCTTGAGGCTGTTCTCGTTCGAGAGAAGAAGGTTGAGAGGTGACTTAATAGAGACATACAAGATAATCAGAGGGTTACATAGGGTGGACAGGGAGAGCCTTTTTCCAAGTATGGGAACGGCAAACACAAGGGGACACAACTTTAAAGTAAGGGGAGATAGGTATAAGACAGATGTCAGAGGTAGTTTCTTTACTCAGAGAGTAGTAAGGGTATGGAATGCTTTGCCTGCATCGGTAGTAGATTCGCCAAGTTTAAGTGCATTTAATTCGCCACAGGACAGGCAAATGGACGCACATGGAATAGTGTAGGTGGGATGGGCTTCAGATTAGTATGACAGGGCGGCGCAACATTGAGGGCTGAAGGGCCTGTACTGCGCTGTAATGTTCTATGTTCTATGTTCTATGTTACCTGATTAAAGAGCAGAGCTGTGAAAGCTTGTCCTTTCAAACAGACATATTGGACTATAACATGGTGTTTTGTGATTTTTAACAGTCTCTTCATAAATCACTCTGAACCTTTTGACTAAATGCCAGTTTGTAAGTCACTTCTGAGTATTTCTCATTCGCTCTCAACGATCCTGATCCCTTCCATTCGAGAAAAATGGAGGTTTCTCAAGCAAATCAGCAATGTCTCCCAGGAGACGATTGTGTTGACCATGTTCTGTGTGTTGTCTCAGGAGGTGTGTGAATGAAAGGAGGTGAACAGTACATTGCTGGCTGCACTGACTGCAGAAAAACACCAGATAGTTACACAGCTAGATGCAGTACAGCTTGCTGACCACAGAACAGATAAAACCGAGAAGAAGTGGACTAGTATAACCTACAAATTGACCACAAACCAGCACAAACAAGTGTGCGAATTGAGGCAATGTGGAAGGCGAATGCAGATCTGAGTGAAATAGTGTAGTGTTGAAAAAACACCGAAGGACGGTTGTTTTTTTTGAGAAGTAGGATAATTGATGCCTCCGGCAGAACTCCCTTCATCAGGAATGAGCTTCTGCCTGAAACGTTAACTCTCCTGCTCCTCGGATGCCACCTGACCTGCTGTTTCTTTCAGCGCCATGCGTTTTGACATTAATAAGATTACAGAATAATCAAAAGTACAAGTCTTATCGACGATTGTATTGACAATTGATCACAAAATGTAAAAAGAAACAAATTATTCCATACTAACCCCTGTCCATTGTTGTAATATTTTAAACGACCTCTCTCCGATCCTGATCGAACGTATTAACGTTCCAGTATTTTGTTCTCAGATTCTGACCTCTCCTCCTCCATTTTCTGGAACTGCTGACCCCTGTTAGTGCTGTCGGTGATGCTCCTACTCAGACTGTAGGATAGTATATTTTATCATCGCGCATTTATTATTGATAGATGGAAATGTTCAGTTGAATAATTAGAATGCGTTGAGATTGACATTAATCACTGTCACCAAACAAGCAGTATCGTTTAATCCTTCCTTACATCACTTTTCATGTCACAATAAAAGGAACTATTTATTCATTCTGGATGGAATTTGTGAGGGGCTTCGAGGGATGGACCATAAATGTATAAAATTTTTAAAGTTTTTTTTGTCCTTGTATGTAGAAATAATGCCAGAATACTGCAGGTTTGCGTGTGTTACCCGTTTATAAAAGCCGAGAAGGGTAAAATGACAGAGCAGCGGCATAAAATGACTGGTGGGGAAATTTCTCGAGACCCTGAACTAGGGCAACAATATTTATTAACTTTAAGTAATGCTGCTGCCATTTTAAAAGCCGTGTTATCAGATCCTTTCATAATCTTGAGACATCATTCAGAGCATTGAGATTGCTACTCATGAACAGAAGGAAGAAGTTCTGTTCCCATGTCCATGTTGCAGAGCGATAGGAAGAACCCATTCACTCCACACTAACCTATTCCAGGTGGAAAGCTGGAATGTTGGTACATTTTGCAGAGGGAAATAATCAAAACATAGAGAAGTGTTACTGCTGCATTACGACCTGTTACTGAGGGACACCTGGAGTACATTGTGCTGTTTGAGATTCTGTAACAGAGAAGGGCAGGGACCTCCATTAGATACCGTGTGCCAGTTGCCCATAATCCACAGGTTGCTACGTCATTTAATGTCTCGGGACAATTACAGAGGGATGGTGAGGTCATTCAGCCTCTCTAGTCTTACTTCCTGTGTTACCGGAATGGGGACTGCATGGCCATTTAGACAACGGACCGCAGCACCTTGGCGTAATTGACGGGAGAGAAGGAAAATTTCATTGTTATTGGTGATAGTCTTGTTAGTGGCAAATACACTGTTCTCTGTGACCAGTGTCCAGTGTTCAGAGGTTTCGGGATATCTCATCTCGGCTGCAGAGAGAACTTGGAGTAGATGCCAATGACATAAAACTAGTACAGCGGTTGTGTAAAGGGAATATGACTAGCTGGGAGGTAAATTAAAAGTTAGAACCAAAAAGGCAATGATCTCTGAGTTACTACTTGACGCACTAACTAATTGGCACAGAGTCAACAAAATTAAATTGGTAAACGCACAGCTGAAAGATTGGTGTGGGAGATATGGGTTTGACGGGACATTGACACCACGAGTCATAAACAAGTATGTTACAATTGGGATTAAGGAGACACGGCTGCAGATTGACCAGGGATGGGAGCTGAATGTCTCACAGTACTCAGGAAGGACATGCAAAAAGGAAAGGGTGGTGAAGTGGCTTTGCTGGTTAAGGATATAATAACACAATAGTGAGAAAGGACATTAACTCTGGCAATGTGGAGTCTGAATGGGTTCAGTTGAGTTGAGAAATACCAAGCAACAGAATACATTATTGGGTGGCATATTTGGAAATATATGTCTTGTTTCGGAAATGGGATTGAACAGGAAATTAGAGATTGACGTTATAAGGGAATATTGGTGATCATGGGTCATTTTAATCTGCACATGCATTGGGAAAATCAAATTAGTTACAAAGCCATAGAGGACGAAGTGGGTACGGGATGGTTTTCTTGACCAACATGTGGAGGAGCCAAATAGAGAGCAGGCTATTTTAGACTGGATGAGAAGGGAATCATTGCCAATCTAGCTATGCAAGAGCCCTTGGCAATAAGCGACCATAACATGACATTCTTACTTTATCAAGATAGAAGGTGAGATACTTGACTTAGAGACAAGGATGCAACATCTTAGTAAAGTTCAAGCTCAATGACATTAAGGTTGAACTGGTCCTGACAGATTCGGGAGAGTTACTCAAATGGAAAACAGTGGGCAGAAAATGGTAAACGTTCAAGGAACGTATGAGGGAACTTCAGCAACTATATTTTCCGACCCAGCACAAAAGCAAAATTTGTAAGAGGGCAATCCCTGATATAAAAAGGAAAGTAAAGATAGCATCCGATCCAAAGAAGAAGCATATAGATTGTCCAATAAAATGCTTGCAGATTGGGAACAGTTAAAGTTCAGCAAAGAAGGACGAAGCAACTTATTAAGAAGAGGAAATGTAGTATGGAAGTACATTTGCAGGAACGTAAAGACTGATACTAATTTACGTGAAGAGAAAAGAATTAATGAAGACAAATGTAGGTCCACTGAAGGCAGAAATGCAGGAACATGTACAGTAATAGTGGACAAAGAGGTGGTTGAGAATTGAATTCATAACTTTGTTCTGTCTTCGCAAAAGAGGACACAAAGCACACGCTATAAATTTTGCAGAATGCAACATTCCGTGAAAGGGAGGAACAGAGGGATACCAATATTTTTGGAAGATTGAGGAGATTGAAGGTGGATAAATCCACAGGGCCCGTTAATCTCCATCCCAGGGTACTTGTGGAAGTGACATTTTGTAGCAGAAACGGGAACATTGAGAGCGAGAACCGGGATGCCACTGGGAATATAATTCCTTCTTTAAAAACTTACCTTGTGAGATCTGCAGTTTTACCGCGGTGGTGGGGGCATTAACAGCGAGGACCGGGGGCTTCAGAGAATTTACATTTTTCCTTTAAAAACTTGCCTTGTGGGATTAGTGGCATCCACTTTTGCAGCACCTCCTCGACAGGAGATTTGCTCGAGCACTTCGGAAGGATTAAAACTGGTTTGACAGGGGTATGACAACAAGAGCTAGAGATCGGAGAAGAACACAGTTGTAGAATGGGTAGGAATGGAATGCCAAAATTCTGACGGGAAGGATGCACATTTGACGTGAGTGGTACCAGCTGATTGGAGGGAGGCGAATGAGGCGAATGTTCAACAAAGGGAATGGGGAAAGTCCTGGTAATTACAGACTAGTTAGTTGTACGTCTGTGGTGAGCAAGGTAATGGAAAGGATTCTGAAATACAGGATTCATGACTATTTGAAAAAAAACGATAAAGTTTCATTGAAGATAGCCAGCATGGACCCGTGAGAGGCATGTCATGCCTCACAAGTCTTATTGTGCGCTTTGAGAATGTGACGAGACAATTTGGGGAAGGTCGAGTATTGTATGCTCGATAAAAGACTGATTTCAGTAAGGCATTCGGTATGTTTGCCCACAGCAAGCTGATTTAAACAGTTAGAAGGTCCGGGATAAAGGGAAATTTGGCTGCCTGGATAGAGAATTGCCTGGCTGAAAGATGACAGCGAATGTTAGTGGATAGAAAGTATTCCACCTGGAGGTCGGTGAATAGCGGGATCTGTTCTTGGGCCTCTGCTCTTTACACTTTTTGTCAAAGAGTTGGATGAAGAAGTGGAAGGCAGTATTAGTGCATTTGCCAATGACACAAAGGTCGGTGGTAATTTAGATAGTTTCGAGCCTGTTGCAGGCTACAACACGACATTGTCGGAATGCAGAGCCTTGATGAGAAGTGGCAGATGGAATTCAACCTGGTTAAATGCGAAGTTATTCGTTTTCGTAGGTCGAATTTGAATGCTGAATACGGGTTTAAAGACAGAATTCTTGGCTGTGTTAAGGAACAGTTTGAACTTACGTCCATGTTTATTGACTCCTGAAACTTGCAATGCAAGTTGAGTTATTAAGAAGGTGTATGGTATTTTGGCGTTCTTGAGCAGGGTGATTGAGTTTAAGCTCCACAAGCTTTCGCTGCAGCTCTATAAAACACAAGGTAAACTATACTTGGAATAGTAGAGGTCTTTGATTTCCGATATGGCCAGGAAGAACTGTTTGTTTAGTTTATGGATCCTCTTTGATTTCCGATATGGCCAGGAAGAACTGTTTGTTTAGTTTATGGATCCTCTTTGATTTCCGATATGGCCAGGAAGAACTGTTTGTTTAGTTTATGGATCCTCTTTACTTGGAATATGCTATCCAGTTCTGGTCGCCTCATTAAGGAAGCATGGGAATGTTTCAGAGAGGATGCAGAGGAGATTTACAATGATGCTGCTTTATTTTGAGAGCTTGTTTTATGAGAGAGGTTCAGTGAACAAGGGCTTTTCACACTGGAGAGAAGAAGGAAGAGATGAAAGTGGAGTCGCAGGCAGTTAGGATAGCGAAGAAGGCGTTTGGTATGCTTTCTTTTATTGGTCAGAGTAATGAGTCCGGGAGTTGGGAGGTCATGTTGCGGCTGTAGAGGACATTGGTTAGACCACTATTGGAATATTGTGTGCAATTCTGGTCTCCTTCCTATTGGAAAGATGCTGTGAAACGTGAAGGGGTTCAGAAAAGATGTACAAGGACATTGCCATGGTTGGAGGATTTAAGCGATGAGGAGTGGCTGAACAGGCTGAGGCTGTTTTCCCTGGAGCATCAGAGGCTGAGGGGTGACCTTATAGAGGTCTATAAAATCATGAGGGACATGGATAGGATAAATAGACAAAGACTTTACCTTGGAGTGGGGGAGTCCAGAACTAAAGGGCATAGGTTTAACGTGAGAGGGGAAAGATATAAAAGAGACCTAAGGTCAATGTTTTCACACAGAGGGTGGCACATGTATGGAATGAGCTGCCAGAGGAAGTGGTGGAGGCTGGTACAATTGCAACATTTAAAAGGCATCTGCATGGGTATATGAATAGGAAGGGTTTGGAGGGATATAGGCTGGGTGCTGGCAGGCAGAACTAGATTGGGTTGGGACATCTGGTCAGCATGGACGGATTAGACTGAAGGGTCTGTTTCTGTGCTGTACATCTCTATGATTCTATTACTCTACATGGAGAGACAGAAGGGGTGATACTGTCGGACACCCACAGCAGTGCACAAGCAGCAGATTTGTTTTGGAGAAAACATCAAAGATTATGAATCTCTCACATTGCACATATGTTTCCTTCTTGAAAGAATGTCTTTGGAGAGACAAAGCAATTTTGCCTGATCCCTTGCAATATTGTCCCTGAGAAATGAAGAGAAGGAAATGAACATGCTCAGTGCGGCTCTGATCCTCTCCACCTTTGAATCTTTTCTCTTTTCAAAATTGTGAGAGTACACCAATAAACATTGTAAGCTGCAAAAAGTACAATTAAATTCACTCTGTCTCCTCCTGAAATGGTTCAGTCAGAGATGTCTGGATACAACTGCAATGGAAACACTCTACTTAATGTGTGTAATGTCAGGAATACTGCTCAAAGATACATCATTTCTACATTGCAGAGGGAGTATGGTATTTCCCCACCGAGCATGTTCCACACTGAGGGACCTCAGTTCAATTGCAATCCTCATCACAGCAGGTGTGTGTGTGTGTGTGTGTGTGTGTGTGTGTGTGTGTGTGTGTGTGTGTGTGTGTGTGTGTGTTTTTTTGTGTGCATGGATGGTACTGTTGGTTAGGATTTTGCTGTGAGCTACTGCTCTCCGTCTCTCCCTCACTGACTGAATCTTGTGATCCACAATGTCCTCAGGGAGGGACTGCCAGGATTTTGACCCATCACCAGTGAATGATCAGTTACATATTTCCAAGTCAGGATGGTGAGTGGCTTGGAGGGGAATGTGCTGGGGCTGGTGTTCCCATGTATCTGCTGCCCTTGTCCTTTTAGATTGAAGTGGTCATTGGTTTGGACAGTGATGCATAAGGAGTTGGTTGTTTGTCACATGAGCATGGGGACTTGAATTGTTACCGAGCAGTGAGATCATGTATTTAATGGTCTTTTTCTGATCAACTCTTCTATTTAATTTCTTCAGAACCCTGCGAAGGATTTCATTTTGATGGAGACTTACAGAAGGTTGCAAGTTGATAGGAGTTACCCAATGGGTAATTCCATTTTCCTCCCCAATTTCATTGGATTGTGCGATAATGGGGAATCCAAAGGTTCCCAACTCAACTCTCTCCTTGCACAGCGATAAAGACTCCTGTCAGGGATGTGATACAATACTCCACAGTTGCTTGGATGAGGGGTCAGCTCCAACAACATTCAAGAAGCTTGACACCATCCAGGATAAAGCAGCCACTTGATTGTCAAACATGCACTACTACCACCACTGACAGTCACATCAGCAGTGTGTACCATCTACAAGATGCAGTGCAGGCGTTCACCAAAGATCCTCACATCCATGACCATTTCTATCTAAAAGGACAAGGCCAGCAGACACATGGGAACATGAGGGCGGCACAGTGGTTAGCACTGCTGCTTCACAGTGCCAGAGACCCGTGTTCAATTCCCACCTCAGACAACTGAATGTGTGGAGTTTGCACATTCTCCCCGTGTCTGCGTGGGTTTCCTCCGGGTGCTCCGGTTTCCTCCCACAGTCCAAAGATGTGCAGGTCAGGTGAATTGTCCATGCTAAGTTGCCCGTAGTGTTAGGTAAGGGGTAAAGGTAGGGGTATGGGTGGGTTGCGCTTCAGCGGGTCGGTGTGAACTTGTTGGGCCGAAGGGCCTGTTTCCACACTGTAAGTAATCTAATCTAATCTAAACACCATCCCCTGCACGTTCCACTCCAAACCACTCACCATCCTGACTTGGAAATATGTCACTGATCATTCACTGTCGCTGGATCAGATTCCTGGAATTCCCTCCCTAAGGACATTGTTTGTCATCCAACAGCACATGGACTGCAGTAAGAACACACCTCACCACCACATTCTCAAGGGGCAATTAGGGATGGGTAATAAATGGTGACCCAGCCAGCAACAACCGTATTTCACAAGTGAATGAAGAAAATCAATTCATGGTCTGGAAATAATAGGACCCTTCTGACAGCTTCGCTGAGGAGTTCCATTTATTCACAACGCAGGGAAATTGTGTAACACTAACTGTCATACTGATCTTCACTCTGATTCCCAGACAATGTTGCTGTGTAAATAAATGTGTTTATGCAACAACTTAGGAGCTGCAGCATGTAACCAGCTTTCCTAAAGTGATACAGAAAAGGTGAGAAGTCGATGGTATTGATTCCTTGAATGGCATTATATAAGAAATCTTCAACAGTAATTAACCACAGGAAGATGAAGCTGCCAGAGATGGTGAAGAGCAAAACCACAGCCTTCCTTCTGCTCTCCATCTCTGGATCTCTGTGATTCTTTCCTTTGCTCTCACCCTTCAGCCTCTTCCGGACTCAACTGGTCACTAAAATGTGTCTGACTGTCAGAGCATTGTGCAACAGAATCAAAGCGAATGGCAGTAAAAGGGTCAAAACTGGATCAAACCAATCTAATGCTACCCACCAAGTCTCAGTATGGGAGCCTGATTTTGTTTTACAGTCAAATGGAACATTGTTGATTCTTCTCCGAGGCTCATATTGAAAAGAGAAGGGGATGTTTTTCAAATAAAGCAGGGTGCAGGTTGTTGTTCGAACCACACTCGCAGTTTTCTCAGTGCAATATTTTGTTTTCAGTGTCTGACAACAAATGGCCACAAATCGGTCAATGGAGAAAGTGATGGTGAAGCACACAGAGCAGTCCATAGCAGCAAGTATCAGGATTGCAGTGACATTACACACAGGAAAGACAGTGGGTAATAAGAAAAGCGAAATCTCCACAGTATAGCATCAGTAACAATGAACATCAGATCGGCAGCTGCCATAAATACCAGATAGCGAGTAGTGCAAGGAGAAAGACCACAGTTTCTCTGGGAAAGGATTGCAATTGCCATCAAATTAACTGTGGAAGACAAATGGGAAAATACAGTGAATTACTGAGCAGACACTCCCCCAACCCAATCCAGGGAACAACAATAAGATTTTACCAGCAAACATCGTGGCAGTGTGTGAGTGGAAGTGGTGGGGTTGAGTGAGATTTAATTTTAAAATGTTCACACCCACCTCAGATTGTCCTCCAGCCCAGTCACTACAGAGATTATGGAGTTTGGACAAAGACTGAGCTCACAGTCCCTCCTGGGAGAGCAGAATGAAGTCTGTGATGTTTGTTTGGTTGCAAGCTCACTATTTGAATGAGTGCAATACATTCTTAAAGATGTCATCTCGAAATCTGATGCAGAATCCCATCAGAAACCTTTCTCCCTCCTCAGTCATTATACTGGTAATTGGACTGTCGATTGGACTGTCAATAACAAAAACTCTTCCCTTCTCCCTGGATCAAGTCATTTCCTGAGAAAATTCGTAAAGCCATAGTACAGAGGGATCTGGGAGTGCTAGTTGAGGATTCTCTAAAGGTAAACATGCAGGTTGAGTCCGTGATTAAGAAAGCGAATGCAATGTTGTCAATTATCTCAAGAGGGTTGGAATATAAAAGCTCTGTTGTGCTACTGAGACTTTATAAAGTTCTGGTTAGGCCCCATTTGGAGTACTGTGTCCAGTTTTGGTCCCCACTCCTCAGGAAGGACATCCTGGCACTGGAGTGTGTCCAGCGGAGATTCACACGGATGATCCCTGGAATGATAGGTCTAACATATGAGGAACGGCTGAGGATCCTGGGATTGTATTCATTGGAGTTTAGCAGATTAAGGGGAGATCTAATAGAAACGTACAAGATAATACATGGCTTGGAGAAGGTGGACGCTAGGAAATTGTTTCCGTTAGGCGAGGAGACTAGGACCCGTGGACACAGCCTTAGAATTAGAGGGGGTAAATTCAGAACAGAAATGCGGAGACATTTTTCAGCCAGAGAGTGGTGGGCCTGTGGAATTCATTGCCACAGGGTGCAGTGGAGGCTGGGACGCTAAATGTCTTCAAGGCAGAAATTGATAAATTCTTGATGTCACAAGGAATTAAGGGCAACGGGGAGAATGTGGGTAAGTGGAGTTGAAATGCCCATCAGCCATGATTGAATGGCGGAGTGGACTCGATGGGCCGAATGGCCTTACTTCCGCTCCTATGTCTTATAGTCTTATGGTCTTAGCATTGGACCAAATCCTAATTGCAGCCACAATAGGGCCAGGGAACAGGTAATCAGAACATGCATAAGATTTCAAACAAGAATAACAGAGCATGCAGGTCTCCCTTAGTGACAATGTGTGAATGTCACAACGCTGTGATATTTACAAAGCAGAGTTAACTTCTCGTGTCTGGCTACCCTTCTTCACAACTAACTTGCCTGATCTCTCCTCATACCCTCACACCGTATGAAACTGGAACAGATGACAGAACACTGAGATCAGAGAATGCTGCAGCAGCAGGGATGTTGGGAGTCTCTGTCAGTGGAGAATTGTACCGAGAATGCTGCTCAGTGAATTTCCGTCACTGTTCCAGTGTCTGGATAAGGCTGACCAATCAGTGAGCTGGAGACATTATTGTTCATAAGATAAAACCAGAGAGCAAATTAAAACAACTTCAGTTCTCATAAGTGAGAGATGATCTGTCCCTTCAGGCAGTTGACAAGCTCCTTGTTTGAGACTCTGAGCTGGTGCATTCCCAGAGACGGTGCCTTCTCCTGTGCGGATCTCCATGGGGAGATCGAGGTGACAGCGTTCCTCAGCTTTGTTGCTGTTTTTTCAAATTTCTGTCAATGAACAAACTAATTACAATAACAAGTTTAATCCAAAAATGAAGGAGTGTTGCTGCTCAGTACTTTGTAATGAAATAACAAAAACAGAATCTGGAACCTGCCATTGATAACACTGTCCACCCAAACACCCTGGGCCCCATCCCGAGATCATAAAATATTTCAACCAATGCCTCATCCGGAAGAGTTTATTCCAGTTTGAAATTATGTCTCAGAACTGTCCTTCTGCATTCTCGGGTAGGAGCTGCCCTCTTCAAACAAGTACATTTTACTCTGATTGAAATGGGAATCTTCTCACACACTGAATGTGTACATTGCTGCCAAGGTCAGGATTTATTCCCCATTCCCTATTTCCCAGGATCCGGCGTCACATGACGGACCAAGGGAGTAGAACACACTGCCTTTCCTGAGGGAAGGTGACTCAGTGAACACGTTGGGCTTCCTACAATGGAGACTGAGCTCTCTCTTAACATCACTGCCCAACTGCATAGACCACTGACCTCTCTGACCGTAT